>NC_037644.1:8315585-8618085 GCF_003254395.2 Apis mellifera | reverse complement strand
TTGTGCAAATATATATTAAGTTAAAATCAATATTACATTAAACTTTATTGTACCTGTTTTTCTTGTCATAAGCAGAATTTTATCAAATTAGGTTAAGAGAAATGAAAGATATTTGATATTAAATAGTTTAGATTATGATGGTATTTAATGGATTTAAAAAATAACAAATTAAAAATGAAGGAATGAAGAAGAAAGTGAAATGCAGCAAATTTCACTTGTAAGTCGATAAGAATTTATTTTAGTATTATAGTAAAATGATTTATCACTATTACAATTTTACTATCATAATTTTACCATTTACTTACATTTCTTGTGAATACAGTGTTTCAACACTTAAATATAAATACTAGAAACTTAGAATGTACTATAATTTATTTGTAAATATAAAAAAAATCTTCATTCTTACGAACATTCATTACCATAAGATCACAATTTTAAGAATGTAAAAATTTGATATACAATATTAAAACAGAGCATTAAATTTATAAATAATAATAAAATTTATAAAAATATTCATTTAATACATAAAAGAAATAATAAAGAAATAATAAAGAATGAATAATGATATTTTTAATATTAATAAAAATGCAAAAAAATATTTATATATTATATTTAAAAACAACAATTATATAGTAATTTTTTACTTTACAAATATAAATGCATATAATTTAACATTAATTATTTTTATATAAATTATTTTTTATAAACATTAAAATAAAAGTAAATAATAAATTATAAAATTTTATATGTACACGATAAAATTTATATTTATGAAATATTGCAATTTAATTTTAAATATGAAGAATATATATAATACTCTTTCTGTTATGATCTAGTAAATTTTTAATAAAAAATTTTGAAATTGAAAAAGTTATAATATATTAAAATTAAAAATAAATAATTTAATAAAAATAAAAATACAAATATTAAATATAAAATTATATATTAAAAAATTTAGGAAAAAAATGTTATATATTCTTTGATTGTATTTAGTATTGAATTATTATTTTATAGTGGATTTCATCTATCTCATATACATAGTTCGTGATTTATCCCTCCTTTTTAAGAAAATTAAGCGAGCGGGTGGGCAGGCGGCAGCCATATTATCAGTGAGGTGTCAGTATTGTCCGAACGTGACGAGATTTTTGGGTGTGGATCGTACAATTTCCTGTCATTTTCTTTAACGGGCATAGTGCAAGTGCAAGTGCCACTGGCCTACTGTGAATGTGTGGCACATGTATCGTAGAATTTATATCTCATAATCACAATAATGTAAGTTTTATATACTGAATTCTAATTCAGTATATTAAGTAGATACACATTTTATATAAATTTTAGAATAGATTGTTTTTTAATTATCTTCAAAATATCACATGTCTCAATATTAATATTTTTATAATAGTAGATATATTTGCTTTTCATTTTTTTTTGAAAATTTTTTGCTTATTAACTATATATATAGGTTATTTCTTTAAATTATAAGTTATCTGATAATAGCCTTGAATAATTTCTAATATGAATACATTTCTCATTCATGACTGACATTTCAATTTTACGTATTATATTTATATAATAGTTTCGCAAACATATTTGCCTTATAATTTTATTTATTGAAGGTGACATACCACATCCCTTTTTTTCGTATGAAGGACCATGCAGTAAACACGTCATGAAAATAAAGATTCTGTAAATGTAGATAAATAATTATTCATTATAAAATAAAATATTCAAATAATTCAATGTTACAATTACCGATATATAAATTATAGTTTCAATATAAAATATCTAATCTCATATATTGTTTAGCAATCATTTTTTCCTTTAAAGTAAAATGAGACGATAGAATACAGAAGCTTACGTTTCTGTTAATCCTACGCATTTCTAGCTAACCTCAGCAATTAGCTACACTACTTTACACAATATATAAGTATGCAAAAGTTTTTTTCCTATAATTTTTTTTATTAATTAATTAATATTTTGATATCTTATTTAAACTTTGCCTTGTATGTTATGTTAATATACATATAAAATTATTTTGATTTTACGTAAATTATGACAAATGTATTCAATGTTTATGAAATAAAGGTATATAACCTTTGTGTAAATTACTATTTACTATATATTACTATAAATTACTATATATATTACTAAAATTGTATATATTTCGCGTTAATGAGCAACCTTGAAAGTGATTTTTCGTCATAACATTTTCCTTGTATTCATCATTTTATGTGAACATTTTTAATGTATAAGATTTTTACATATTTTAAAAAAATTTTTTTTTTCATACAAATATTTTAAATTTGATCATATACATTTAATTAATTTTTTTTTTTTATAAAATTATGCTTAAAGTTAAAATAAAAATATTAAATTTGTGCAGTATTCGCGAAAGCTGCTTTAGCCATTCACATAAACAGAGATTTTGTGATGAGTATTTTGGACTTCGAACGCAGTAGTCGGAAATGGAAACTTTATTAATAGATACTTTCTATCTCTATGTTTCGTGAAAAGTTGGACATATACATCGTGCAGAGCTTTTTTACCGGTATTAACAAAAAGTTAGGAGATATCAATGGTTCAACGAACGTAGTAGTCCTAGATAAAAGGGGAATGCTAGACACAGTGCGCAGGCACTCCTTGCTGTGAGCGGATGTCGGTCACGCGGATTTACATTGTAACCTGTCTCTTCTTCCAATATGGAGACTTGTATGCAGTTCTGTGCTACTTCTTTTTTTGTTGATAAGAAATTTTGTAGTAAATTCTAATTAATCAGTTGTGAAAATTTAATTTTTAGTAATGATTTTATTATTTTTCATTATTATCAATAATTACCATTAATTACTATTATTTATTTGCAACTAGTTAAATATATATTTTATATAAAAAGTTTTATAAAAAATATTGTAAAAATATTACTGAAAATAATATTCATTTTATAAAAAAGAATAAAAATAAATTTTAAAAGCAGTATATAAAAAATATATAAAAATATTTGACATTTTTTCAAATATAGTATTTATAGTTTATAATATTTTGGAACATCGTTTTTAGCTTTTTCAATTTTATTTTTTCTGTATCGATTTAATATTTTAGAATTTACTATTAATATATATTTTATTATATAATTACAATTAATTTATGTTACAGATTGATTACATTTTCGTTGTTTGACACGAAAAAACAAAAGTGCCAATATGCCGAAAACGGTATGTATATATATTTTATGAAATGCAACAAATTATTTAAAAAAATTAAATTATTATATTTATTAGTTTTATTTTAAATTTTATTTTGTGTTAAAAATACACAATAACAAATATAATTTTGTATAATTTTGTGTAATTTATAGGAATAAAAAATTATTCTTAAAAGTTAAAATTAGTTAAATTATTTAATGTATATTACATATAATATAGTTATATAGAGTATATATAGAGTATATATACAAAAATAATAAAATTTATAAATGAATAAATATATTAATTTGAATACGAAATTTTAATAAATTTAATTTTCAGTAATTACACAAAAATAAAAAAAATGTAATCAAAAGAAGAATAGAGTGTATAACATATATAGATAATAGATAATGAATAATAATAGAATAATATCTAGAGTAATATTCTAATATAGTTTTATATATATCAATTGTAAATTATAATAATTATTTTATAATTATTATATTATATATGAGAAAAAATAATTAAACTAAAATATTAAATTTATAAATTACATATTATATAGATATTTAAGTAATTATTTTATAGTATTTTATAGTATTTTATAGTATTTTATAATTTTTTAAAAATTTCATTTATGTCAACTCCATATATGAATATAAACCGTTATTGAAAAGTTAATTCCTTTTGTACACCCGGTATTTTAACTAAACGCTGATTGGCTATGGCTACGCGCACCGGCTTCCTCACGTGATCATTTTCGTTCTTCTCCCTTTCTCTTACAAATTCTACCTATGATTCGAAAAGAGAAGAACAACGATGCACTGCTTTAAAGGAGAAAAGTGGGGGGAAAGACGCTGCCGACTGCACTTGCCCCTTAGCTCATTGTATGACTTGAGACCGGCATAAGTCGACAGTTGAACGGTTAAGTTTTGTGATATTCAGTGTTTATCTAATTTGATCAATACATCTATAAATTACAGTGCACTATTCGAATTATTCGTGTTCTGACCTGCAATAAGTAAGCATTTATCGACATAGATCGTTTTAACGGTTTTGATCTCATTTGAATTTGCGTTTACGTTCTCGTATCATCGTAGCCATGGTTGCTGGTGCTAAAATGGTAAGCGTTATTCTGTTCTGATTTTTTCAAATTTATTTTAAATGATATTTTCAAAAGAATATAATTTAAAATCATAATTTTTAATGTTCTTATTAAATTTTTATTCGTTTTTAAAAAAAAAATTTATATTCTATATAACGAAAAGAATTAAAAGTGGCGTCCTTTTCTCTATCGAATAATATTATTTATTTTAAACTTTACATTTCTTATTCTTGTTTCTTTTCTTATATGTGAAGATGAATGTGAGGGTGACAACGATGGACGCCGAACTGGAGTTCGCGATCCAGCAGACGACCACAGGAAAACAACTCTTTGATCAAGTTGTAAAAACGATCGGATTGCGTGAGGTGTGGTTTTTCGGACTTCAGTACACGGACAATAAGGGTGATTTAACGTGGATAAAATTATACAAGAAGGTAGGATGACTGGTTATTTATTGCAATAATTATTACTTATTTTCTATATTTGTTTACAATAGCTCTCTTTTATATAAAATTGAATTAAATTTGTAAATATATGAAAGCTTTTGTAGTTGCTTTAATGTGAAACATATTCTGTATAGCATAAATGCTAAATATTTATTGCTTCGTATAGATAATAATAGATATACTATTATTATTTAGAAATATAATATAATTACTTTCACGATTTTAAATTAATAAATTTTCATAAAATAAATTATTTAACTATTATATATTTTATTATATATATAAAATATAATTTACTTATCATTTTTTTTTAAATACAATTGATAAAGATTAGATTTAGAAATTTGTCATCATGATAAAAAAGTGACCTAGGTAGAGATGTGACGGCGGATGCTGATGTCATCGACTTTTGTAGGCTCGCTATGTATGACCATACGTTCAACTTTACAGTTGATCCTTATAACATCATTCGATAATTTTAATTTTTTTTAATAAAAAGAAATATTTTTATTTTTTATAATATATAGTTCATAAATAATTTTATATTTTTTTTGCACCGAATATATGATTAGGTTAATTGTTTAATCATTATAATATATTAATAATTTTATATTAGTTCATAAAAATTAAATCAAAAATAACCAAAAATATTTTTTTAAAAATTATTTCACATAAATAACTTTTTTAATTTTTGCATATAAATTAAAATTCAAACTGATCGAACTATTCATGTCATTTTATCATAAATTTCAATAATAGATAGAAAAAATATTCAAATTAAAATTTTTGAAATTTTTATTTTCAATTTAAATTTTCAATTATCTAAAAAAATATATTTTATTATATTTTAGATTTTGATATAAAAATATATGCATTTTTCTTTGTAAAATATAATTATTGTATGCAAAATATTTTTCAACTCGAGATATTTTATGATTCACATTTTAATAATTAATTTTTAAAAGATTTAAAGATTTATATGTATATTTAAGAAAGTAATTATGAAAAATGATTTTTTCGATAATTTATTTAGAAAATATTATTTGATTGATATTTATATATTTATGAAAAATTTAAAAATATAAAAATATATAAAATGAATACAATATGAAAAAATACGTAAAATCTATAATAAAATATACATCTTATATTTAGAGAAAAGAAATTTGAAAGCAATTTTTATATAGATTTATTTTTCTTTATATTGATAAAAATAATAGATTTGCATACAAATTTGGATTTTTTTTTTTAAATAGAATTTAGTATTTAGATTTCCAACACATGATTTGAAAGAACAGTTACAATCAAATGGATGTTCCATTTGCTTTCACCAAGTGGTTGATGAGACGCGCCTTCACCTTGACACAGTCGTAGTATATCTTTATTGTCTCCTTGTCGTCTTTTCTTTCAACATTTTTGCGAACCAACTAAATATAATCAATTTTAGGCGACTATAGCATTTCGAATCATCGTTTTTTTTTCCTTGTTTTCATTCCTAGAACAGGATACATATATGTAATTTCCAGTAGGAAAATTAGAAACTTGTAGAACGACATGTGGTCGCCAGGTGAAATTCGATTTGATTCGACATATAGAAACATATGCAATGGATAATGATTTTCTGAGAAAAGTTCGAGATTGGAAAAACCGTTTATAATGCATCTATTACATAAAATTATCTTTTACAATATAAGATCCGTTTGTTAATAATCTCTAAATTTTTCATCTGTGGAATCGTAATTTTCCTCTATGTTTTATGTAGACTTAATTGAATATGATTAATTACGCGCAATTACATCCGCGTTTTATTTTGTAAAAAAATATATTTTTATAATTTTATTGCGAACATTGAAGTTTGCATTGAGTAGTTATTAATGGCTTAATTAATAAATTAAAATCAATAATTATTTATAATTATTTTGTAGTATCACTAGAAAAATTGAAAGATATTAGGTTTGGATTGTAATTTTTTTTATTTTACTTATTAAATAATCATTTGATTTTGAATTTTATCTTTGAAATTTAATTCAAATTCTAAATTAATGATATTTTAGAATTGTATTTAAAAAATATTTTGAGTTTATATTTATTTTTTCAATTAACAACAAAAATGAAGATTAGATAATGTAATTATGTTATCTGCAATTGTAAATAACAATGAATATCTTCATTGTAGTACATTGATATACATAAATGAATGTGTATATATATAAATGAAAGTTATATGTAATCTTATTTTAAGTTGAATTTGTAGAAGTCATAGTATAATAGAAAAATTATATGACTATATTAAATATTTTGATTATGCATAGAAAAGAAAAAAGCGATACATTTTTAGATTCAATGAATATTTTATTAAAAACTAAATTTTAAAAATTCAAATACATAAATGAACTTTATATTTAACATTGAGATAGTTATAACATCAAATATTAAACTTTTATTTTATAATTTTTTATTTATTTATTTTTTTTTATTTTTTATTTAATTATTCTTGATAATTGCTGAAAAATTATGAAATTTATTAGTTAAAAATTTTTTCAATTGTAAAAGTAAGTTATATTTATTAAATTAAGAGAGAGAAATTAAATTTGAATATTCATTAGAAATACAAATATGATATTCGTTGAAAATCGGAGAAACAAATCCTCTAAATCAGAGAAGAATCTTAAAAATTCTAAAAAAAATATATTGTACATTTTTTATACAATGTATTTTTTTATTTCTCAAAATCTTCAAAATATTTCCAATGATCAAGTATATAAAATAAATATATAAAATATAAATACAAATTAAAAAATTAAAATTATTTAATTTTTTTTTTTTAAATTTTCTTTTTTTATATACCGACTGACTGAATCTTGTTGAAATATCTATATAGTCATAATAATAAGAATTAAAAAAAATGACGAATGTATCGCTAATTTATCAAATCGGTAGGCGAGATATCCCAGTACATAGAGAGATAGTTAAGCTAGTCAGCGTCCGGTTGAGTTGATTGGTATACTTTTGATAGAGATTTTCTTTAACAACCGACGAATGATTGCATGCAGCCGGAAAATGTGATAACGAGGGTGGTGAAGAAAGAGGTGAAAAAGAAAGTTCGAAAGCTGAGAGGTCGCTCGGACTCGGATACCGATGACGACGAGTTTGAAGATGACCTGGTAAGCGGCGGGAAAGAAGGGACTTGGTTTTCTCACGTTCCGAGATTCTTCGATGTGAAAATGAAACAAGGATTCGGATGGAGACAGAAAGAACGAGACAGAGAGAGAGAGAGAGAGAGAGAGAGAGAGAGAGAGAGAGAGAGAGAGAGAGAGATGGTAGGAAAGGCAAATAGGTCACCGTTTCTCAAACTTCTTTGATGATAGAACGTTTAGCTAAGTTGACGAAGGTACCGTTATTGTTTCGATGTTATTTCTTCTCGTAAAATTAAATATTTATCTTGTATAAAATTAATTATTAATTCAAAATATGTTCGTGTAGAAATGTAATTGTGGTAGAAAATAGTTTTTTGAATATTTTTTTTATTATATTATAGTAGTTAGTATTTAATTTTTTATTATTATTATATTATATATATATATTGTCTTTTAATATTTCAAGTAATTTTTTAATTATTATCTCAAGATTTATCTTTATAATGATTATGATACAAGATATTTTCTTGAAGTTTTATTGTTATTTTTTTGTTTTTTATATTAATATAATCTATGAAATGATATTGAGAGAAAACTCAGATATTAAAAGTATTATTAAAAGTATTATTTGAAATAATTAATTATTTTATAAGTTAGATTTATATAATATAGAATTTAATTTTTTATTAAAAATATTTTTCTATTAATATTTGATTATAAATATTTTAATATTTGAAAACAATTAAATTGATTAAAAATGAAATATATAAATATAGAATAGATAGATACAATTAAAAATTTATATTGATAATAAGATAAAAAAAATATAAATAAAACAGTAAAAAGAACATAGAGGAAATTACAGTAAAACTTTTCTTATTTAAATTAATATGCTTAATATTGCTTAATATAACGAAGAATAAATTATGTCTATTGAATTATGTATATTGTATACGCAAATTCTTTCTAAAGCAATTGTTGAAAATAAATCATCTTATCCAAGCACTTCTATATCCGCATCTATAAATTTTCAATATTTATGTTAATGTAACAACATGTATAATCTATCTCTAATAATATTTAGAGATAATATAGGAGAAATTTTTTGGAAAAATAATTTGCTTATTAATTATAGTGACAATTTAATTAAAAAATTATAATTTTAAATTTTAATTATTAAATTTTAGTTACAAAATTCATTTAATTCAACTTTATTATCTTTTTTAAATATCTTATTATCTTTTTAAATTGATTGTGAATAATAGCAAATAAAATTTATTATGTCTTCAAGGAAGTCGATTATCAAAAAGTTTTAATATAATTCTATTTATGATATTACAAAATTCTATATTAAAAAATAGAAAAATAATATTAAATTTGACAATATGAAACAAAAAAAAATTGATATATATTAAAATATATAAAATATATATAAAATTGAAATGCTTTTTTCTATAGAGCTTTTCAATTGTTTATTAAATTATAAATTATTTTTTGACCAAATTTGATTATTTAAATAAACTCATAAAAAAGGATTAATTGTTTGGTTGTGTTAGATAATTTTCAATATTTTTTTTTCTTTATCAAGATTAAATGCATTTTATGGAAAGAAATTTTCAAAAGATTATAATAACATCAAAAAAAATAATAGTATCAAATAAAAAATAATCATGTTCTTCAAGTTAAATAAATCAAGTATTATTTTTTTTATCAATATCGATAAAATCTTACAAATAGATGAGAATAGTTCATAACAAATAATTTGTAATAATTTTAAAGAAATTAAAAAGATTAACGGTAAAATTATTGCTTTATGATTTAACGTTAAGAAAAATTTTTTAAAAATCACTTATAATAATAAACAAAACATAATTAATTTAGTAATTTATTGTTTTTTTTCCAATTAAAGATATTTTTATTAAATGAGATAAATAGACTTGTGTATTATATAAAATTATATTAAATTGCTTTTTTATTGAGATCTCATCCATATCTGGTAGCTACATCATGATATAGAATATTTTTTTAGATGGCAATAATTCAAAAACTATAAAACTTTCAAACCATAAAATTTTTTTTATTGAAAAATCCTCAATTATATCCTTGTATCAAATTATATACCATATTTTACTTAATTTTTCTATATTATGTATTTATATTGTCCACGGTTTGATCTATAATCAATATATAATTTTTCTATAAAACTGTCAATCTATAATTTTAACGTAAATATATTACTAAGAAATTAGATTTCCTCGAAAAGATGTTAGCTTCTGTGAATTCTCAGCTTATCTTCGCGATATACCTGCCGATGACGTTTGCCTTTTAAAGCGCCAAGTATAAATAGCGGTGCAACACGAGGTGATGTCGTTGACTGTTCTTTAGGAGTTTTAGTAGCTTCACCGCTTATCATCAGTGTTTTACAGTGTTTGATAAGAATGGAAAAGGAAAGAAAAAGAGAGTGCACGCACAGATTGTGTGCATTCTGCTTTAAGAGAAGGGAAACTACTTTTGTTTGCTCCAGCCGCGAGTCTGTTACGTCAATTGGCATGAAAATAACGCGGCTGATGACTCATTATGTAGACGCCATTTAAGGAAACAAGAAAAGTACTCGCATCCCAAAGACTAATCATCTTTATTGCGTGGCCTTGCCGATTATGCTATTGCCCTTGGTTACCAGTCGGAAAAAGCAAAAAGAAAAAAAAAAAAAAAAAAGAAGAAAGAGTTTCCTTCCTTTTTACGAACAATGATGCAATCATATCATTGTTTTAATATTCTTTATTAATTCGCTTATCTTTTTATCTAAGCTTTTTGCGATGATATCATTTATTATGATTTTTTTACTTTTGAATTAATTTTTATCGTATATTCTTCATTTTTTTTTTTTTTTTAAATGTATCATTGCGTGTAAAATATTTTAGTTTAGTTATAATATGCTACTTCTCTAAATGATTATTCATTATTCGAGAGCGTATCAAAAGGAAGATTAAGATATATATTTCCTCGTTAACTTTCTTCTTGCATGAAATGACATTCCTTTCCTTGTCTTAAGGTCTTTTTCACACGGCAACATAAATATCTTTTGATATTTATGATGGATACTGTGTCCTATATACAAACTCAATAAGTTTAGATAGCGATCGTTTGAAAGATTCTCTTTGAATTTGTATATGCAATTGGTATTTATCATATAAATAGGACGATAATAGTATTGCCGTGTGAAAGAGGCTTAAAGTTGCATTTACAGTAAGTGTGTTTTCTAACGATTTAACGTTCTTACTTCGTCAAAAGAATCAAATAAATAGGTTTTTATGAGAGTGGTTATGCGATTCGTTTTTCAGATATTCCGTGAATTTATCCTATAAATATTTCAAGCGCAGCAATCGTTAGGATAACAAATAGTCAGAAAACGTATCCACTGTAACCATACTTTAAAGTGTCGTATGAACAAGATTGCATAAGGAGAGATATCTCTCGTCTATAGATGAAGCCAATAACGATTTGTACAATTTGAACCGTAAATCTGGAAAACTATTTTCAAAACAATTTACATTAAATAGAATTATATAATAATTCATTGAAATTATGTGCAGAATATTCTATTTAACGTGATTAATACATAACATTATATAATTTTTCAATTATTTGTGATTGTATAACAAAAGAATCATTAATGTCATTTTTAATAGGATCATTTTTCCTTATTTTATTATACAATAGTATTAACTAAAAATATATTTCAAAATTAAATTATTAATATAAACAATGAACATTCTTCTGATTGATTTTCATTTGATTTTTTGAGAAAATATTTACAATCAATAATATTGAAATTAATTTATTATAGTATAGAGTTATGTATTCAGTTTATTATGTAATATAATATACAGTAAAATTTGAAACTTCTACAAAGGAACAAAATATTTTATTAGGAAAGACATTTTGAATATGTATCAAAATAAAATATCATTTTTTTACATTTAATATTCAATTATATTATATCATATAGAGCATTATTAAATAATAACTGTTTTCAAATTTAAATTATTCACAAATAATCTGAGCTTGAAAAGCATTATTATTTTCATTATTATAAATCTTGTATTATGTTAATCAAAATATTATATAATATCTTTTTTGAATTCATCTTAATATCTTTTAAAATATAATAAAAAAAAAATATATAAATATGATTTCATTTAGAAAATGATCTTGGTTTTACTATAAAAAAAACTATTTTTGAAATTTATTATTGTTATCTGTAGAATCTTAAATACTCATAAATTTTTATTCAATTTTTTTTGTTACATAAATGCAAATTGTTCAGTTAAAATTGTGAAAAATTGTATATTTATAAATTATGAAATTGCTTATTGATACAAATAACATATATTTTATTCAATTTTATTGGTAAATATCGAATTATAAAAATTATCAAACTCATCTAAAAAGATCTGTCTATGTAATCTTATGTATGATCTGATAAATCATGTTATTCAACGTCATATTTCAAAAAAAATGTTATAAAAAGGAATTAAATATGTACATAATATGTGTAACTCATTTTATTTTTGTCACTTTTCATTAGAATTTGTATGATTATGCTTTCTCTTTAATTCTTATAATCATTTAATACAAGAGTCGCAAATACGCAAGAATAAGATGAATCATGAGTGTGTCGTACGCAGTGTTCTTATTCTGATTATATTGCACGTATTCTTTTATGAGATGAACGACGTTAATGTTTCATTTTATCAAAAGGCATTATTAAATAAGATCTTAAAATAAAACAAAATATTCTTAGTCTTTTGAGAGAATCGTTTTATAATACATATAAGTAATATTTATTATAATGATTCATATGCAAAAATATTTTTTTTATATTTAGTTAAATTTATTCTTTTTAATACTCTTAATTAATTTTATTTTTATTTTAAGATTAATTCTTTGCAAAAGAATTTTATGTATTTTTATTTAACGTGCATTATAGTGTTTTTAAATTATAAATAATTTTATAAATTAATACAATTTAAATCAATAGAAAAGGTTACAAAATTTATCTTACTAATTACGTAAATAATTCAAAATAAAATATAAAAATTATTGTGATAAAAAAAACAAATTAAAATTAAATTAAAATTCTAATTTTTTATTGAAAAAAAATTAAATTAAATTTCAATAAAAAGTTTTGAATGAAAAATATTTCAATGATAAACAACTATTATCAATAATAAACAGATATGTTCGAACGTAATAGTTAATAATATTTCATTACTTGATATGATGGGTTTGTTATTACTCGGAATAAAATTGAAATTTATTTCATTATTTTTCGAAACACAAAAGTATGAAGAAACAAAACATTAAGTAGCAATTAACATTTATCTTGAATTTATGATATATATATATATATCATGTTGGACGATTTTACACTTTGTACACAAAAATGTTTTCGTTCTTGGATCTTGCAACTTCGAAACTTGTTCATGGTATATAAATTGAATATTCGCTTAATTTTTTAATCAATATCATCATTAGAATTCATCTCATTAAAAATTTTTTTCAAAATTTTTATAGTAATTTTTTTATAATATATTGCAATTATTTATTTCCCCTTTATCGTCTTTCGAATTAAATTTGAAATATGAAAAAATTTTATTGAATATAATTATTAAATTTGAAATATTAAATTTGAATTAAATTTTAAATATAAAAATTAAATTTGAAATATAAAAAAAATTTTATTGAATATAATTATTCAAAGAGAAAAATATATTATACTTTATTATTACTTCAAATAATTTTGCTTATTAATTTGTTAACAGCGCGTCAAATATAATTTATATAATCTTTTCATTATTTTCTTTATACTTGTGAAGTTTCAAGGATATATAACGGCATAACGCTTTGAATATACATGTTTTAAAGAGTTGTTGAGTTGTTGATCAAAGATTCCGCGAGGAAATTAACTTTATCCGAGAATAAATGGTACTCCGCAACAGGCTGTGAATCGAAAATTGCAATACAGGTGCTTGTTTTCTTACATGTAGACTGTTGATTATTACGTAATGTTGCAGACTCCAGCAATTGGTCAAACGGTTATTCCTTCTGTGTGACTTTATAACCAGTTCTTCGATACGATGTCTCTTTGATCTTGTTTTTTTATCCTCGTGCTATTTATATCACTAATGTCTATTGCAAGGACAGTTCAATGATTAGAAATTTTTAAATACCAGAAATTTTTAAGTCGTCTTATTTCAGATTTTTTTATTTCGTTTATTCTTATGTATATTTTAGACCATATAACATTGTATTTTATAGTGGATTTCATTATCAAATTTATCTTTCAATAAAAAATTATCAAAAATCTTTTAATTATCATAATTATTAGAATTGATATAAATTTTTATTGATTTATAATAAATGGATTAAATATATATATACATATAATTTATTTATATCGTATACAAGAATTAAAAAAATAATTTAAAAAAATGATTCAGATAAGAATTAAATGGTTTTTGATATAAGATTTAATTAATTTCTCTGACATGAATGCATAGAGGTCATATGAAGGTGACATATGTTTTCTGAAATAGGATTATAATATATATTAATCCTACAAAAAGATATTAAAGATATTAAGCTGTTTATGTTGAAAAATCATTATAATATATGAAATTGTTGAAACTATTAAAGATTTCTTGATTCTTTTCAGCATTTTTGTTTTTCTATAAGAACTAAAACTGCTTTATCATTTTCAATTTATCAACACTATATCGTTTCCTTGTATATTTCAGTAATTGACTCATCTCATATAAATAGTAGCAGGGTAAGAATATATGAATCAATGTGAAGAATATAGGATATTTCACAATTATATTGAACTAGAAATTTTTTATTAAAATAATATTTATTTTTTTTTAAATAAAAATATGATAAAAAATTAATTTTTTCAATTATATTTCTAATAATATTTCTAATAATTTGTAAAATACGAAAAAAAAAAAATATAAAATATATCAGTAAAAATAATTTTTAAAAAAAGATACTCGATGGTCATAGTTTTTAAGGTCCGAATAAAATTTTCTTATTCAAGTTGAAGATCTTTATACTTTCATATCGATATTTAAATATCTCTTTAATGAATTTTTTTTATATATGATGTAACGAAAATTTCAAATCTTAAGTATTAAATTACACAGTTTAGCATGTTGTGGAAAGAATTTCTGTGATAAATTTGGCGATAATATTTATATTTATTTATCAAATTATTCTTAATATTGTTTTTTTTATTTTAAATGTTAATGTAAAGTGAATAATTCAAAGTGAAGAAATTTTATTACACATTTAGCAATACGTATACGTAGCTTATCTGTAATATGAGATTATGCACATGTCTTGCGTTTCAATGTTTTCTGTAAAGTATCAGCATTCTTGAATATCATGACTTGTGTCAGAAAAATTTTCTTCAGATATAATTATTCTGAAAAATATCTTTTCTATGAAATTATGATCTTTGATTATGATGATGATATTTTGATAAAAATTATTACATTATTTCAATGTATTATTTACTGAAAATATAAAATATTTTAAAATGGTATTTTTTTTTTTAATTTATCTCAATGATTGTCTATATATATTTTTTAAAATTTTATAATGATTTTGAGAAATTGTAGATGAATTTTAAGAAAAAATTTCTATATTAAAAGCACGAATATAATTAAACTAATAATTTAACTTAACGTGATCATCTACGCATAGTACAATGGAAAGGAAATATCTATATCAAAACGTTTATGATATTAACTTTATCATGGAAGATATATACTCTGCGAGTTTCGTTTCAATGTAATTTTTTTTATTATAGTTAAGTGTTAATAGTAAGATGCATGATTATACTATTTTAATATAATAATATTTATTTTATAACTTTATTACAAAGAATGAAATATAGTTAAATTCAAGTAAAATCATTATTAAGTTCAAATGACTTAAATTATCTCTGTAGTATAATTTTAAAATAATGTGTATATATCAGATTAGTAATCATATACTAAACTAATTTTTTTTCTTCATTTTCAGTTTATTCAACTAATCTTTTGAATATTTTTATCTGTTTGTCATTATAAACAGGATGGATTAAATTAATTCAAAAATATTTCAAAAGTATTTAAATATTCTCAAAATTATTTATTATGGTAAAAATATCTAAAATGGTTCTAAAAAGAAAATAATTTATTTTATTAAATAAAGAAATAATTTTTTTTTTTAATATAATAAAATTTTTATAAATTTTTTGTAGAGGACATTTGAAGGTCAATCTTGTTTTTTTTTTGATGATCATATATTTTTAATTTATTTCATTTCGTTATTTATTTCATTCATTATTTAGTTATTTATATTAAGAATTGTTTAAATTTTAATATTATATGTCTAATAATAAACTATTCTTACCTTTTTATATAAATATTTAAATTAATTTATATTCTTATATATATGAACATGAGCGCATAAGTTTGTTTTGTGAAATAAACTATGAACTTTTTCTAGCATATGTATAAAAAATATTATAGAAAAAAATTAGTGAATCATTATGAATCATTTAAGGCCCCAATAACTTTTCTAGTTGAAGATCTTTATATTATCATATCAGTGTTTAAATATCTCTTTAACAAATAGCTTAATATAAAAAATAATTGTTGAAACAATTATATTTAAAAATATATGATTTTATTAAAAAAAATTTTAAATAATTAACTTTTTATTTATTACATGAAATTATTTACAATTTATTTTTTTCAAAAATATACAATTTCTATTTGAAACATTTTTTTGTAAATAATTTTGAAAATATATAAGATGATAATACTCATGCAGGATGTTTATATATATTCATGAAATATTTTTGAAAAATTGATTTTAATGATCAAAATAAACAAAAAAAATTGTATATAAAAATATCAATTAAAGCTTATTTATTAAGTTATAAGCAATTTAAATTTTTATTAGGTGAAATGAAATAGAATTTTTTCATTTTATTTTTATCAAATCATTTCAATGCAAACTTATATTGCTTATAATTTAATAAATAAGTCTTAATTGACATTTTTATTTGTTTCAATTTCTAGAGTAGATCCTGCAAAAATAATTGAATATATATATGATTGGATTATTTTTCCCAAACACTTAATAATTTAATTCCACACAGAAATACAATGATCATGCTTAAAATAAATTCACATAACAATGGTATTTTGGTATTTTATCCG
The DNA here is from genome assembly GCF_003254395.2 of Apis mellifera. Lineage (NCBI taxonomy): Eukaryota > Metazoa > Arthropoda > Insecta > Hymenoptera > Apidae > Apis > Apis mellifera. Next base: position 8,600,940 of record NC_037644.1, on the reverse strand, counting down.
TTTTATAGATAAATTTCATACGTATGGACAATCTTTGAAATTAATGTGTTTTCGTACGATTTTTTATTGTCTTTTTGCTTCATTTGCTCTGAAGTCGATGCTCTCGAATTACACAGTAATTTCAAGGACAAGCATGTAACAAGGACGAACATCCAAATAGCTTTTTTGTATATTTAACTTTAACGTATTTTCATTCTTTGAACGCATGCTAACCGCAATATTAACAACTGGAAGAGTGGACTACTTCCGTTCTTGTCTAGGGTAAGTTATGAGTTTAATCAACAAATAATAAATCATATTGCAAATTATACAAATATTTTCAAATTATACAAAAGCATTATAGATTATAGATCAAAGATTTCATTGATCTATTTTTTACTCAAGATAAACAAGTAATACTAAGCATTTTGTTCATTATGATTAATTGATAAATAATTTCAATTTCATTATATAGTAAAGTAATTATTTTGCAATGTTATAGCTCGATTATGCAATTTTCTCCTTTTTTCTCTTTTTTTTATTTTGATTTTGATTTTATAATATTAAAAATAAAAATATGTCTATATAAAATAGAATTAAAATATATTTAATCACAATTTAATCTGTTATTCAATAAAAAATTATACATTGATGAACATTTATTTTTATTTTATATAAATTTTATACAGAATTTTATTTAAATAATCTGATGAAAAAATTCGTTTTTGAATCTAAACGAATGTAATTTTAAAATTTTGTTCTTTATTATCTTTTTAAATTATCCCCCCTTTTTAAGTAAGATAATAACTATTATATTTTTTTACTTCTTTAATTTTTTACTACTTTAATTATAACTATTATTACAATTGTAAAAAAATAACAAATTTTCAAAAATGCATTTAAATATAAAAATAATGAAAAACATATTTGTTCTACTATCTTATAACATGACTGTTAATATTATATATAATCTTTTCATTATAAATTGCAGATTTCATAAATATGCAAATATTCTAATAATATAGAGTATTGAATGAAATATGTAGTAAACATAATATATATACTAATGTAATTTGATGTGGATTATTGTGTTCTAGAAGTTACCTGATAGTTATTTTTAGTATAGTTCCATTTAATATTGAGTTTCATATAAATTGTAATTATATAAATATCAATTTATTATTGAAATAAAATAGAAATTCATAATCATATTTGTTCACCTTAGTATTTGAACGCATGCTACTAAAATTTAAAGGATAATGCTGCTAAAAATTTTAAACGATAAAAATATATTGAATTACTTGAATTTTGAAAATATAAATTGAATAATGTTTATAGAATTTACATTCATATTGTAAGAATATAAAGAATCAATTTATAAAGAATAATATTTCCAAAAAATACATTTTATGTTATTATAATGAATTTTGGAAAAGAACAATTTTTATGGTAGAATTTAAAAAAAAAAAAGAAACATTTGCTGATACGATGAAACGAAAATTATCAAAATTATCTTCAAAAGTGAAGTGTAATATATTTCTGTTATTAGTTATAGTGCGCATTCTAATACGTTCATGAATCAAAATTATCGTTCGAACGAAGTAAAAAAATCTAAGGAATGATTCTAAAGACTAAACAAATATAAAAGTTAATCTACAAAAATTATAATTTTTTAAGTTATAAAAAATTTAATGCAAAATTAAATTCAAATATTAAAAATAAACTTTAATAACATTTTGCACATCATTTTTTTTTTTTAATTTCTAGAATTTTCTCTTAAATCTTTCATCATTTATATTAATTTATTTTAAAAATTCTTTTCATTTATTTACATGTTCGGTCAAAATTTGAGAAAAATAGTTTTCATTGATATTCAATTATTTATTATTTTTTATAGATATTTAATTATTTTTTAACATTAATAATAATGAGTTTCTTCACAAAAAATTTATAGTTTTCTTACATAATAATTCACTAATTATTATTAAAAAATTAATAATAATAAGATGCAGCTTATAAAATTTTTTTTCATAGTTTTATAATTAAATATTTAATGAAATAAAAAAATGAATTGATGATTCTTAGTAAATAAATATCATTGTTTAAATGACATTATGCATTTATCTTTCAAATAAATTAATATCATAGTTTAGAAATTGGAATAAAAAAAGTTTCAGGAAAATATTGATAGATATTTATATTTTAGATTTTGTATATTGTAAAATGTAAAATCTTATAAATTTCAAATGATAAATGATAAAATATAAAAAATCTAGATTTGTATTTTATGTAATCAAAACTATTTTATTTTGGAAAACTAATATAATAAAAACTTCTAAAGGAATAGATTTGTATAAGGAAACGAAAAGAATTTTCAGAACCTAACTTAATCTAATAAATATTAATACTTTATCTTGTGATAAAAACAGTTCATAGCATTTTCTAAATGATAAATGATGCTATGTTATTTTCTATCTGTTATGTTTTTATCTAATATCCTTAGAACATTCTTTATAATTTATTTACACACTTTATTCCCAAATGAGGTAAGTGCAAAAAAAAAAAAAAAAGACCAATCATTCACCTATAATCATTTGGTGTATATTATAATAATATTAAATAATTAGTTTATATGTATTTGTATTATAATTTCACAGTGGTACGACATAACATTTTCAAATCGTGACTAGTACGATTTATCGATGTCCTTGGAACACGCTTTTAATATCAATTGTACAATAGTATAATTTCGATTCATAATTGAGCGACATGTTTTGGAAAACATATCTCGGAACAATTTATACGAAACACATTGCGCATTTATTTTTTTTCTAATTAGCATTTTTTAATTATAGTTTGTTTCAAATTAAAGCTTAAGCGTGAATTTACGTTCAAATTTTAGTAATGCGCCATTGTTGAAACAGAAAGAAATATTTGTTGAATGATATTTTTTTTCCTTTTTATAAATTTTATTTTATTTTTTTTTTGTATTTGAAGTTAAATAATAATTTCTTTTTTTATTGATTATCAATGATAATGAGTTTCTTAAGACATCGGACCAACATTTTGTCACATAATTTTTGTTAAAAATAGAATTTAGAAATTATGATAATGTCAATATATATATTATCGATAATGAATTGATTTTGGATAGTTATACACAATAGTGTTATATTAATAAAATTTTATTTATTATAGCTTTTTTTTTTTTAGTATTAGATTCTAATTATATTAGATTTTTTTGGATACATCAGGAAAAAATTATTCTTTATAAAAAGATAAATTGATAAAACAAAATACTATTTTTTTGTATACTGGGATTTATTTTCATAAAAATTACTTTTTACTTATTATATCTAATCTTTGCTCATGTTAACAAGATGCATTTAAGTATATCTTCATAATAACATATATCAACTTAATGAATGATATTATAATTTTGAATCTATTTAAATATTTTATTTCTATTAAATTAAAATTAAATTTTTATTTATGTTTATTTATTATATTGAATAATTGAGAATAAAATACATTTTTTCAATATTTTTCAATATTTGTTAATTAAATATTGAAAGTTAATTTTCTCAAAAATCTTTATTCCACTTTTTATATAATACTTTTTATATAATATTTATGTAATACTTATTTATTTTTATCATTTAATAATAATATATTAAATTTGATTGGTATTTCTACTTATTATTGATAATACTGCTTATTCAATATAAAGTTAAAAAAAAATAAACTTGTGTAATGTAAAATAAAAAATAAACTTCTTTTATACAGACATGTATGAAATATTTATAATTTTCAATATTTCAAAAGAAAATGTTCAGATAAATCAATGTTTTATTATTGATTTCTAAGTATCTTTCAATAAATCATTTTGAACTATCCTCTATCAGTTTCATTCTCGACAATAAAATTACAAGACCAAGAATAGTATGTGACAATATTGGCAAATAATTGCAGGTGCTACCGTGTGGTCTTCGAAAATTCTGGCACGTAAGACTGTAATTAAAGTTTTTTTAAACCTTAGTAGACATGAACCGTGAGATAATTGTCCCAGCGCCTAGATTAAAATCCTCGAACTAAATGATAACACCTTGATTCATTTTATGCAATAATAAATATTTTTAATGTGTTAATTTCAATTTTCGAAAAAAATTCGAAATTTTTTAGCGTGTCTTTTCCGAAGAAAATTTAATAAATTCAAATATTTTGTTTACTTTTTTTTTAAAATAAAAATTGAACCATGTATCTCACAATTATATAATTTTAACTTAAACATTTTTTTTTTTACGCATGTATGATTATACATATACGTATATACATGTGTGTAAAATTTGCGTATCATGAAAATTAACGAGTGATTTTCTACGTAAAAATAATAAGGAATAATTCATACGTGATTTAACAAATTAATAAATTGAATTATTTATCAAGATGTAAATATAATAATATAATATTTTCATAACGTTTTTCTGAGAATAACAAATTATAATTAATCGAGGATTGATCTTGGCGTTTACAGAGACGCTTGTATTATAAATTCAAATCGAACACTGCAATTAATGCTTTTTTCCATCACGTATTTGTCTAAAAAAATAAACATTTTTTTTTACTGAATGCAAAATTAACAATTACAGCTAGCAAAAATTACGCACACAGTTTTTTCTTTCGTTTGATTTTTATTTATTTCTTTAGTTTGATTTCGATTATTTGCAATTTAGGCAATTATAAATTATTATAGGAATTTATAATCTTTATTAATCTTTAAATGCATTTATTATTGTTTTTATAAAACATATATATATGTGTGTGAATGTATAACGATAATTCAATATCGAAACTATTATTTAATCTTCTAAATTTATTATAAATTAAAAAATTTAAATAAGGTAAAGTTTTTATAGTTATATAAGTTTAAAATATTTTTATTATATATTATATGTACATTATTATCATAACATATAATATTTCTTATTTGTATCACAAAGATATCAAGATAATTAAGATCATTTTTTTTATAATGTTTAAATATATTTTTAATAAACACAATTTTTAAATTTTAAAATTGGAAATTTAATTGGTAAATTAATTTATTTTTATGCATATTAGATAATTGTATTTTAATTAAATAATAATTGATAAATTTATATATATGCACTGATCATTAAGGAAGCATGCATTATATAAAAATTCTTATGTAAATTTTTAAAATCTTATTATAAAATTGTGTATATAATAGTTTTAAAAGATCTTGAATGATATTTATGTTGAAATATATTCCTTCTGAAAAAAAAGCAAGCAAAGATTTTTATTTAAGATTTTGCATTTAAATTTAGATCAAATTTTTAATATATAATATAATTATTTAGTATAATTATATTAATTGTAATTCGATAAATATGAATTAAAACAATAATTATGATTTGCAAAGGTAAATCTTGAAAAAAATCATATTTCTTTAAAATGTTTTTAATTCTCATTAGAATTAGTTTATATAATCTTAGATATATTATTCTTAACGATTTAATGTTATCAATGATATTTATATTAGTTATATTCAACAAACAACTATAAATCTATCAAAAATAAATTTTATAAAGAAAAAATTAATGCATTTAATGATTAATTAAGATAAATATAATTATAAGAAGTTGATGGAAAATAAATAGTTAATATTTACATTTATAATTGAGCATAATCATTATTACATAAACCATGCTTTTTTTTTTTATATTAATTTATAAGATAATGCATTTTTTTTTAATTTTTAATGGCCATCGATTAATAAATATTTTAAAAACTGCGATTTTTACTTAACTTTTGAATTTTATAACAAAAAATATAATAGCACATAAATTAAAAGAAGAAACAAATAATGGAATTTTATAATTGTATTTCAATTAGATTTTTTAATAATATTTTTCAGTATACGAGAATAATTTATGTTCACATTGGAAATTTCATATGAAAAAATTTGAATTAAATAGAATTAAATATTTTTGTATAAAAATATCAAATTTTTAATTTGTTATAGTCCAAACAGTATTTGACATTTCATTCGTTTTACATTATTTAAAATATTCATAAAAAAATTGTTTATGTGAATATATACTTTCATAATCATTAAGTAGTTGATTTATAACATAAAAAAATATGTTTCATATGTAAAAAGAAATACAAAAAAAATTAAATAAAATAAAGTCAAAAAGTCTAGTTAATTTGAGGATTAACTTTAAAATTCAACTAACAAAAAATGAATCCAACTTTAAACTTGAAACTTGATTACAAATGAAGTGAAATAATATAATACTAATACTGTAAATAAAATGATTTCAGATTAATTAAATTTGTTACGTCTAATTTCCACTTCTTGTTTTTCCTGACATTGACAAATTAATATAATTATATTAATATGTATTCATATCAAAATTCTCACGCTTGTTATATTTGCAATCTTAATTTCATAGTATTTATTACATTACATTACATTACATTACATTATTTCCCTCTTTATCTTTCTTTTTTTTTTTTTCTATTTTTTTTTTTTTTTTTTTTGAATAAGTTTTTTGTTTCTGACCATGAAATTATACAATCATGCTGAGATATCAATAATAATTATGAAAAAATGGTAGTACCAGCATAATGCGATGTCAGCGGTGTGATGATCAAGGCATATCCGGGAATTCGATTGGCATTTCCGTACGAGGTCTACGCATTCGTAACGCTCAACCGTGTGTTACGAAACTCGAACATGACTGGAGACCACCATAAACTTTTTTTTTTACCATGAATCTCTAAATAATTGCTTCCAATTAATATTAAATTATGGATTCTTATTCTTAAATTCTTGGATTTTTAAATTTCTTAATTGTGAAATTTTTACTTTTTTTTTTTTATATTATTTTCGTTTATTACAATAAGTTTATTAATTTTTTTTAAAATGAGTATATTATTTTTACAAATACTATAAATGAAATATTACAAATTACTTATGTATTTAGAAAATATTCCAATTAATTTATAATTATAGAAATTTTTTTTTAAATTTTAAAAGTAATTATTAAAAAAGTATGGACATTTTTTTTAATATGTATGTCACTTTTAAAAATACAAGATCGATCTTTTCTCATAAATTAACAAAAAATATATGTATATAAATTTTATTTAAATTTTCAAAATTCAGAGATTCAATTTAAATTGAATAATTTTTTTTGAAATTATATTTATAAACGAGTAATTCCTTTTTTAAAGATTTTTTAAAGAATGCAAAACAACTTTTTAGTTAAATTTTTTACGTTAAATATACTACTTTTAAAAAACAAGTTTTTTGAAATCTATTTATATATAAATGAAAAATAAATTGTAAAGAAAATTTTAATGAAACGTGAATTACGAAATATAACAGATAATGAAAATACTACTGACATACTTTTTTATAATATTGTAGATATTACTCGTATTTCTTGATGGATTATAATAATATCATAATTTAAAATTGTGTATAATTATGAAATATGTATGTTTTCTTAATTTACTTTCAAATAATATTATTATAAAGTTAAAAAAGTATTTGATTGCAATTGTTTTCATATTTCAATTTTATTCTATTGTTTGAGTTAAAAATCTTAAAATATAAAAATTTTAACTATTTTTAATATTTAAAATTAAAATTTAAAATTAATTAAGTAACTTAACTAGAGTAATTTAACTAATATTTATTATCTATTTTGAAAATTGTTGTAAAATAATTACATTTTTATAATTAAAATTGTTGTATAACAATTGTTTTATTTGTTTCTTCTAAAATAAAATATATTTTATTTTACATTAATATATTATTATATTTAATGAATGTTTTATCTGCAATTGGTTAATATTAATGTAAAAAATATGCAAATCACGATATATTTTAATTAAATATAATCTATTATTTTAAATATTTTCATGGAGAATTTTCATAAAAATATTTCATTCTAAATCTACATATTTAATTATGTTGAATAAAATATGCATTAAATAAGAATTTATTTTTATCTTTATAAAATAAAATGGTGGTCTCTAATTAAATGAAAAAAATTATATCTTAACAGATCTAAAAAGCGAAATCCTATAATTAATATTATGATTAATGATTATTTAATCAAATAAGAATATTCTTTAATTAAATTAAATCAAATTTCACATTAATTTCTAATTTTTACTAATACTAAATAACTTGATTATGAACACATCATCGGTAGTTTCAAAAAGTCTATATGTTTTTTTATATCTCATCGTATATCCCCTATTTTTCTTTTGTATCAGATAAGATATTCACATACCTGTGAAACTATAATAAATAATCTTGTCAATCAAAACGTCATTCCAATAATCACTTTCCATTTATAAAATGTTTAGATAGATAATTATCATGTTTGTATCTTTTTAATAAAAGGAAAAATCCAATAAATGTTTTAAGCATTCCATACCCTTTTTTGGACCTTCAGAAAGATATATCGGACAAAAGATATTTTAGATTATAATAATCTTATCGCAAGCTAAATCAGAAGTTCATGTGGCAATGTATTATTTTAATGCTTGTATTGTTATATCACAATATAATATGACAAAAATATTATATTTATTACTTTAATATCACGTTTATTACCATTTCTGTCATTTAATTATGCTATAAAAATGTTTACGCCGATATTTTATTTTGCATGTGAAATATCACTATTCCATCATGTATACCGATGAGAAATATCACTTTGCACGTTTTTCAAACGATGGGATGATTTAGATTGGCCATTTATTTTTTTCCAAATTTTTTGAGTATGTTCCTACCAAAATTTTTTTTTGCGTGCCTATCTAATTGATTCAATAACATTTTTAGGTGATGAACCAGGAAGTCAAAAAAGAGACTCCGTTGCAATTCAAATTCCGCGCCAAATTTTATCCCGAAGATGTTGCCGAGGAATTAATTCAAGATATCACCTTGCGTCTTTTTTATCTTCAGGTATGAGTGAATGTAATATTTTTATTTCCAATTGTGTATTATAAAATATTAAAAAATATATATATCTAAATCTTTCAAGATTTATATATAGATATAATAAAGATATAATAAAGAAATTAATCTGTAAAATATTATATTGAAAAGAAAGATTATTATTATTATAAAAAAGAAATAAGAATTACATATATTATAAATTATTATTTTTTAATATTTAAATGTATACATATATAAATAATAAAAAAAATAGTTTTTATTTTAATTAAAATAAAAAAAAATATTATTTTTTATGTTAGTTATAAGTATATATTAGTATATAAGTACATAATATATTTTATTTGACTGTGCAAGTTTAAATTTTATAATATAATAATGAAGTCAATTAAAAAAAATCAGAATTATTATTTAATATATATATACATACATGCATATACATATACATATATATATGAATTATATTTAGGTGAAAAATGCTATTCTTACGGATGAAATTTATTGTCCTCCGGAAACATCTGTATTATTAGCCTCTTATGCAGTTCAAGCGAAACACGGAGATTTTCAAAAAGGTACGCATACTGCTGGTTTTTTGATAAATGATCGATTATTGCCACAACGAGTTGTGGATCAACATAAAATGAGCAAAGAAGAATGGGAAAGTTCGATTACTAATTGGTGGCAAGAACATCGTGGAATGTTACGTGAAGATGCAATGATGGAGTATTTAAAAATCGCTCAAGTAATGATTTGATAATTTTTTGCGTTAATTTATTATATAAATATTATAAATATAATATAATTTATTCTATAATTAATGTATGTGTCTAGGATTTGGAAATGTATGGAGTAAACTATTTTGAAATTCGTAACAAAAAGGGTACAGATCTATGGTTAGGTGTTGATGCTTTGGGTTTGAATATATACGAGAAAGATGACAAATTGACACCAAAAATCGGTTTTCCATGGTCTGAGATAAGAAATATTTCATTTAATGAAAAAAAATTTATAATCAAGCCAATTGATAAAAAGGCACCAGATTTTGTCTTTTTTGCCACTAGAGTTAAAATAAACAAGCGAATTTTGGCATTATGTATGGGCAATCATGAACTTTACATGCGTCGACGTAAACCGGATACAATTGACGTACAGCAGATGAAAGTATGTTTATTTATTTGTTTCTTTAGTATCTTTATCTATTTTTTATTGCAAATAATGAGTTGTTGTAATTACAAAATATTTATAATCTAAAGGCGCAAGCAAGAGAAGAGAAAATTGCCAAACAGCAACAAAGAGAAAAGTTACAATTAGAGATAGCAGCAAGAGAACGTGCGGAGAGGAAACAGCAAGAATATGAAGAAAGGCTTCGAAATATGGCGGAAGAAATGGATAGGCGGCAAGCTGAGTTAAATGAAGCTCAAGAAATGATTCGACGTTTAGAAGAACATCTTAAACAATTACAAGCTGCTAAAGAAGAATTAGAAGATCGCCAGAAAGTATGTATGGTTTCGTGTGAAATGTAATTTTCTTATGATATACGTTTCTACATGACTTATTTTTATATGAAGGAACTTACGGCTATGATGGAAAAACTTGAACTTTCACATGAAATGGAAGCTGCTGAACGTGCTAAACTTGAACAAGAAATACGAGCCAAACAAGAAGAAATACAACGTATACAGTCTGAAGTAGTAGCAAAAGATGCAGAAGCAAGGAGATTGGAAGAAGTATTTGAAGCTGCCAAGTATATAATTTCTTTTTTCTACATTTAAAATACATAAAAAAATAATTATATTTTACATTTTAAATCAATAACTTTTTATATCTAGATTAAGACAAGAAGAAGCTGATCGAGCATTTCAAGCTAATACAACACCCCATCATCATCACGTTGAAGAAAATGAAGAAGGTGAAGAAGAAGGAGAAGATGAAGTTTCTCATGGTGATGTTACTAAAGATCTTGCAACTGATGAATCAATAATTGATCCAGTCGAAGAGCGACGTACCTTGGCAGAAAGAAATGAACGTCTTCATGATCAACTTAAGGTACTGATTTTTATTTATATTTAGTAATGGTATTACAAATAATGAATATTTTTTAAATTTATAAAACATTTTATAAATTCGACAATTTTTTTACTCAATTATATTTTTCAGGCATTGAAGAAAGATCTTGCACAATCACGTGATGAATCGAAAGAAACCGTTATGGATAAAATTCATAAGGAAAATGTTAAACAAGGTCGTGATAAATACAAAACGCTTCGTGAGATTCGCAAAGGCAATACTAAGCGCCGTGTTGATCAATTTGAGAACATGTAAATTATGTATGCATTTATCTATTTGCCTGCCCATTTCATCCTATCTTTAAATTCTCTTTCAATTTCATGTACACATGGAACTCAGTAATCATTTATTCTATGTGAAAGACGTACAGATTCGCTAATTCATATATAAAGACAATTTAGAGCTTCAACATATTATTTTATAATATTTTTTTGAAGATGTCTCAAGATATAAGTCGCTTACAATTTATAAGCGAAATGTAAAGTTTATAATATGTATTACTATTTTTTGAAGACGATTCTATAGTCTGAAGTACAGCTAAGTAAAAAATTTTTCATAATTGGCAAGGAACGCGACGAGCGACCAACTTGCGCCGTCTTCCATATATGCTTCCACGTTGATCGCTGTTAAGCAGTTTTTCGTAAAGCAAAATATTTATATATTTTTTCATAACAAGTGTAAATTTTCTTGCTGTTTTAGCTATAAAATATTTAACGTTAATTCGTAATAATTTGTTATTTTAACTATTAATATATATTATTAGCTACTGTTGTTTTTTTTTTCTAACAATATCCCTTTTTGCTAAAATGTCAAGAAAATGTGTTACATAATTTGTGAATATTATTTTATTTCTTCAAAACATTACATACAAGATTATGAGCACCGGCGCACTAGTATTTTCTTTTTCGAAGTATTACTGTCGGTCATTAAACATAACGTCACATATATAATTTCGTTTCAGTAATTATCTTCTCGTCGTGATTCTTATCATGTCGCATATTGTCCGTCCTTGGTAAGGATTTGCCGAGAAATATTTTGTATTTTTATTTGCTTACTTCTATTTACGAATTATATTATTTTGTTAATAGCGGTCGCTATGTATTTATATATACATATCAGTTTCATTTTTATTCTGATCATTTTGCAATTTACAGTAAATATTTACAGTAAATATAAAATATAATATAAATAATAAATAAAATTATTTAACACATTGACATTTTAAAACAGTACGAAATAATCATCATTATTTTTTAATGAGTTATAAGTAATCTCTAAATATTATTCTAAGTAGGTTAATAATGTACAAGCGACCGCTTGATTTAGAAAACATGAAATCAACGATATCCGTCTTCATAAAAAGTAGATATGTAAGCATTTCATCAAATCGTTTGCGAAATTATACATACTACTTAGTACGAACGAATTTGAACTAATGTTTAGTAACTTTATATTGATACACACTCGTGGCCTTTATTGATATAATGAAATAAGTATATTGAAATACTAGATATAATAATCGGTAATATAATAATATATGGAATATAGGAAAATCGCGTGACTCTTTGTATTGCATACCTTCAATAAGGTAATTGCGCGGTTCCTATAAAAATGATAGGTACCAAGATTTTTGAAAGTATGGAAGAATGAATGTAAGAAAGAATGGGATAATAAAAAATAATGTGTGTATGAAAGGTCGAATGCTTGAAAAACTATAATATGTGGCTGTCTGGTACGCCATATATAAGTTTTAGAACAGTTTTCTTTTTAAAAAAAATTTAGTACGACAATGAAATTTAATCAAGCTGATACGAGGGAAAATATATAATGCCTTATAAATGCTGCCAATTTTTTGACGGAATGCAAACAAAGAGCGTTATTATGAAATGACATAGTTTTTGCAATGAAATAAAAAAGATGATGAAAAACTTTAAAAACTGATCAATGTATCGGAATTCACTTTGTATTATCATCATCAATAAATACGAAAGGAAAAGTACAGGAAAAAGAAATATGTATAACAATAGATATTTTTTGATTATATTTAATACTACAATTTACAAATTAGTAGTGTTATTATTATTATTGTATTATTATATATTATAAATATTAATATTTACAATCTAGTACCATTATTATTAATATTATTATTATTATTATTATTATTATTAATATTAATATTATTATTATTATTGAAATAATATTAAATGAAAATTGAAGCAAAGGATTTTATAGTCGTCTATTTGTACTATTAAAAAAGATTATTGAATAGCAATAACAAAGTATTTTATATAATAAACGTCAGGCTCTAATGTTCAGACAGACAAAAATATCATTTTTATAAAAACTTATTTGGATATTCATTAATCGCTTGGTTAGCATAGCAACAAAGTTACTTTTAAAACATTCCAAAAACATTTGTAAAATACTTGATACGTTAGGATTTTTCACTGAGAAATTTTTTTATAAAATTTATTTTATAATACATATAAAAAATACAAACAAGAATTTTTTCTATATATATTTTAAATGTACTTAAATATATTTATATTGAAAACTAATATATATACATATATATATATTTTGTTTATTGACGTAAAAAATTTATGAATCATCCTAACGTAAATTGCTAAATAATTTAATTTTTTGTGAAGGTAACAAATACAAAATTATTTTAACATTTATTCGTATATTGTAATTTTATAAAAAAATTATGTTATTAAACTTTTGATTTGAAATAAAATTTAATAACCAATTTACATATATTTATATATTTACCTTCATAAAATTATTAAAAAAACCTTTAACGGTGCGCATATATTCAAGGTGTCACGGTGCTATAATTTTTTTTTTGACATATCCAAGCGTAAAAAACATGGCAGAAAAAAATGTTTTTTTATATCTTAAATAAATTTTTATAATTATTGATGCTTGACGATATTTCATAAATTTGCTACAATTGTTTTCGAATATTCCACTTTTATATTGAGAAAAGTATCTTTATAACAGTATTATTGATTAATTGAAGTACACATAAAAACACACAAGATAAGATCACAAAGCTAGTAAACATTGTATTTGTTGGTGCGAAGATATATGAAAATCTCTTGTACTTTGCTGAAAAAATTAGATATTGTTTAAATAAAAAAATCATATCATATATACTAAATATATTATTCTGATCCCGATTTATTCTTTTTTAATATAATTTTTTAGTATCAATTTTTCAACTTATTCACACTTGCCAAATTTTTTTCCAATTAGTGATTAAATTGTATGTGTAACTTTTTTTTCTTTTAGATATATTAGATATATTGAGGAATATATAATATAATTTTATAATTAATATTACTTTAAAAATTTTTCATACTGTAGAAGTATGATAATTATATATATTAAAGTATAAACTATTTATTTTGTATTTGATATTTTATATATTTTATAATGTAGTATTTATAAGTAATTATATTTTTTTATTTGAATAAAATTTTATTATCAATCTAATAACTTGTATTTTCATATCGTGTGATTTTCTTTAAACAATTATAAATAATGAAAAAATTAAATAATATATATTTTAATTAAAATATTTGTATGTATGTATATTTACATTTATCTTCAATATAAAAAAAATAATATTTATTTTATATATATTTTACATATAATTATTATATATATATATACTATTATAATTACTATTATAATAATTATTATAATTACTATTATATGTAATTATACGTGAAATGATAAATTAGAACTTAAATGTATGTATTTTTATAATTACGAAATTAAATATAAATAATTAAAAGCGATTTAAAATAATCGGAATTAATAATATTTATGTTTATGATATGTACATGAATATAATTTAATATATTCGAGACATTTCAAAATTACCCGCGCTATTATTTGATTACTTTATTTTTCAAACACCTGTTTGTCAAGTAAATGGCAACAGCGCAAGTTTATTGCATCTGCGCGAGTTCTTTAATGAATGACGACAACGTTGTCTTTGATGTGATGCGTTTGTTATGTATGAAGAATGTTGCGTTACGATAAAAAAAATTATATAGAAAATCCATTTTCAGGTCCATCTTCTGATGATGATACTGGTAATGTCAGGTAAGTTTTTTAAGTATTCATAATTTTACAATTTATTATAATATCACTATTGTTTATACAATTTATAATCATACAAAAATAGCACCGGCGAGAATCACGAGTGATACTGTGTTTACACTTTGTTTATATGATGCATTCATTATTTGATTTTTAATATTTAAAAATGGTATATTTTTATAGTAAATAATAAAATAGGCTGTAGAAAATATATATCATCTACGAAAAACGAATGTCGATTTTGAAGTGACGACATTTATCAATATTTCGTTGACGATATATTTCATTCGCCATTTATTCATAGTAAAATATTGATATTCTGTGAATAAAATGATTGCAAACTTTATATAAAAAAACAATTGTTAACTTTATTTATCAAGATATTTATTTGATTACAATGTGAATAATGATATTATAATACTCATTATTTTAATATTTATATTGTTATATCAAATATAAAATTACAGTTATTTAATATAAAGTTAATCATGGTTATATTTTTTTTATATTTATGTATTTAAAAGATTTATTTAATTATATATAATATAATATATTCGAATTAAAAATAATACTAAATATACTATATTTTTATAATATATGATTTAAAATATATAGACATATTATATTATTTTCTATTTTCATTAACTAAATTATAATTTTTTAAAAAAATAAATACTTAAAATAAAAATGTACTAAATTTATTATTGATTATTATTTTCTTAGTATCATGTTGAATATAATATTCAATATTACATATATTTGTGAATGTATATATATATAATTAGTAAATTGAGTTAATTTAAATTTAAAGATAATTGATTTGTTAAATATTTAATATAAAGATTTAAATATCTAAAGTTATTAGAATTTTTTATAATTGCATTATAAAAAATTTTGATAAAATTTTGATAAAATTTTTTATTTTATATATCGTTCATATTTTTTATGATATAGTTTTGATTTTCGGTATTAAAAAAATTTTGACTATATTAGAACAAATCATGTTTCCAGCAAGAGTTCAAAAAATCAGACAAATGAATCCGATGAATCGATTCAAGAAATGTGCGATATTTATGGACAAACACCTCCAAGAACTCGGTTAAATCGTAAAAAACGGTACTCAAGACAAAAACTCAATGGGGGGTAAGTTTATATAAAAATTAAATCAAATTAATGATCAATTGAATTATTTTTGTTTTTGATGAAAGAATTTGATTGATAGAAATTTTTTTAAAAGAGGATTGATTATAATCAAAATAAAAAAATATCATAAAACTTTTAATCATTTTAAATAATCCAATCGAGAAATATTTCTATATAAAATATTATTATGATACAAAATTTTATAAATAATTACAAATAATAAAATATTGTCTTATATTTGATTAAATAAAATATATTTTCAATTGTTCGATTTGAATTATATTGTCATTTGAAACAAATGAAATTGCATACGATGATCGAATTAGTCTCATTGATATCGATAATTGATTAATTTTTATTAGATTTTTATATAATAATGAATACTCAGAAATAATAATAAAATATATCTGCAATTTATTAAATTCGTGTGACTCGTATTATTTATTAATAATGTAGTAAATCAATCCTTAGATTTCTTGTCCAAATACAATCAATTATAAAAATCTTTATATATCTTTAATTATCAACAAATTATATTAGCAAAATAATAATTTTATTTTTTATGAAACATTTTTAATATAAAGAACGTAATGAATTATATATAAAGTAATTTTTTTATTAATAAAATATCATTTTGAAAAAATAAATTTTTAAATTTCAATATTTTTAAATATAATTATATTATAATGCAAAATAGTCTAAAATTTTAAATAGTTATATTTTAACTACGAAATATTCCTAAACGAAATCATATTTGAAATTTAATTTTATAAAAATAATGAAAATTTGAATATAGATTTCATGCATTTAAAAAGATTTTTTGTCAAAAGAAATTATTCTATATATAACCTATGTATTCTGCATATATATATTAATAATTAAGATTATTCAATTAAATAATTAAAAATTCATTAAAATCATTCATTTTATTATCCAAAATATTTCTTTCATGAACTTCTATGATCTTGAAAATCATGATCATGAGCATAAATGAAGTCATTTTGAAATATAGTTTCATATAATGTAACAATATATATATGCAACATTTCATTTAAAAAAAGTCGAAGATTATCTTCGAAAAATATTGAAAATATAAAAAATTGAAGTTATTATATAGCTAATGGAAAATAAAAAAAATGTTTTTTCAAATATTCTTTTTTTATACTTATCATTTGTAAAAAAAATGTTAGCTAATAATAATAATTTAATATGTATAAAATGTAAATATGTATAAAAATTGTTACATTGTTATAAGTAATTCATGATTAAATGTATTTCAAACTATATTATATATAAAAATCATATTTATGAAATAAAGTGGAAAGATTCTTTTAATATAAGCAATATTTAAATTTTTTCGTAAATATTTTGTTTAATATATATTATTTTAAAGTAGAAATATAAAATTGCATTAAATAACTTTTACAATTGTAAGACATATTCATTCATGATATATATTACATTATATTCTATTAATTTAATATTTATAAATTTATTTATTTATATATTTAATTATTTTTTAAGAGAAACGAAATCATGGGAAAAAGATACACAATCAAAAGTGATGATTCGCAGACGTAATACTCTAGACAATATAATTTTTAATGAGATGTGTGACAAAGCAGATAAAGATTATGAAAACGAAGCAAATCGAGATATAACGAAGGAAGGAAATAAAAAATATAAAAGAAGTTTAAAAATGTTGCGTGGAAATGAAAGAGATTTAAAATTAGATATAGAGGCAGCTTATAATTATATGGAAAAATTTAATCCTTGTGAAGTATCAACTCCTAATCATATAAAGGTACAAATAAATAGAAAATGACGAAATTATTTTAATCTATTTAAATATTTTTTTGGTTATTATTCAAAACAAAATTAATTGAAAATATTTACAGATTGAAACTCGGAATAGATTTCGTAGTTTGCGATCAAAGCCTATTGATATAGAAGAAAAAAAGATTGAAATTAAAATTAATGAACAGATTTCGGATAATAAAGAATTAACACCAAAGACGCTAAGTTTTAAAGAACGAGAAATATTTCATGATACATTTTCTTTCTTAATTAGATTGGTAAATAATTATTTTGTTACAAATAATTTAATATTTAACTTATTAATTTTCATATTAAAATTTTTAAATATTTCTTTTTACGTTTTATAGGGAAGTGTAGAGCGAAATTGTCCTCGTCAAATTACTCATGAAGAAACATGTTGGCAAAATGAATTAAAAGATTTAATATGGCTAGAATTACAAGCTTATTATGCTGATCGCAGTCCAATGGCTCAGGATGAATATTTATGTAAACAACGGGAAACTGTAGAAAGTTTACTTAAAGAAATAATGGAGTACAGGTAAATTATGTGAGAATTTGATTAATTTGATGTACTATATTATTATAGTTATTAAAACAAAAGAAAATTAAAATAAACATATATTTTTAGATATGATCCTGTTGCAAATGTAAAAAACGACAATAAATCAAGTCCAAATATAGAATTAGGTATTTGTCCAGGTTGTCTTTCAATGTATTGTAGAGCATGTGCACGAGCACAAGGTGAAGCATTACAACAAGTAGAGACATTATTGTCTAGATTAGAGGCAGCAGAAGCACTTTATCCTTCATCACAAGCTTTTGCTATACATTATCCTTTATATAAAAGTACAGAATTCACTGATAGAGTGAAAGCAATGTGTCTTTGGTATAACATGACTATACATCATCAACTCAAATTACAAATATTAGGAAAATTACTTATGAGATCACATATTAAAAGAAAACATGATGATGGAGATTCTGGAATAAGGTATCAAAAATAATTATACTCATAGAATAAAATGATTGTTAAAAAATAAAATTTATATATTTTTCATTTCAGTTCACGATCTTCAGATACAATTGATTCTTTAGATTGTAAGCAAACTTTAGTACGATTTGAAATATCAAATCAACAAAATGAAAATTCTAGTCCTTCAGATAGTAACAATAGTAATAATTCTTCTGATTTATCCTTTCCACAATCTTGGCCTTCTACACCTGAAATTTCATTTACAAGTATAGAAAATTACAAAAGCGATTTTTATTTAGTTGAATTTGATCGACAAGCTTACAGGTTAATATAATGTTGGTTAATATTATTCTTATTAACTTAATTACTTCTTTCATTTCTTTTTTTATTAATTAATAGAAAATATATTGAAGATGAATTAAAGACTAGAGGTCTAAGAAAAAGTTTATATTTTCTTGAAAGATTGCATACTTATGTCTTAAGAAAAGCAAGATTGACATTAGAAAAAAATGATATAAATGATACTTTAAATGAAGAATATGAAGGTGATGTAGAATTGCGTCGATATGGTGCATGGAGTCCTGAAGCAAGAGAATTAAATCTTCCATCATATAGGTATGAAAATAAATTTGTGTATATTATTTATATACTTTATTTTTATATTTTGATTAAATAACAAATTTTTTTAGAGCTGCTTTTGTGTTCTTATCTCGAGTTCCATTAGATGTCGTTCATGAATTTTTGAGGATGAGATTAGAACAAAAACCAGAACAACCCAGTCCTTTATCAGTTCGACAACTTATGCGTGAACTTAGAGAAGGTCTTAGAATTGCATGTATTCATCGTGATAGATTTGCTGCCCATTCTTGTGCAGCAGTTAGTGATAATAGTTGCGAAAACTTATTTCAAGAAAATGTAAAAGATTTTGATGAAAGTTTAAAAGCTGTTTTTGAAGTATATCTTGATTATCTACAACAATGGGTTGATATGGTACAACATGATAGCTTTTATAAAAATTTAATTATGGATGAATGGATATTTGTAAAATCAATAGCAGGAAATATAATAAATGGATGTGAAATTGGAGGAATTAAATTTTGGTAAGTTATATTATAATATTATTATAATGCATATTTCTCCATATTTCTTATTTTATAGTGAAATTGTGAAAACCATGATTGAGCAAGTTAAAGAATATCTTAATGAAAGACCACGAGAAATTCAAGAAACTACTGAAGATTGGAATGATAATGATTGGTCAAACAGGTAAAATTATATTGGCTTATATTAGAATAGTTTTAATTATTTCTAAAATATTCTTATTTTATTTTGATATAATTTAGATTTCAGCGAATATTTGTAGAACGTGAATGGCAAGGAATGTTTGTAGAGGCTCGAGAAAAAATAGTTAAATGTATTATCCTTGCTAAATCTATAAAACGTGATATTGAAAAATGGCCTACATTTAATGAAAAATTAGAAAAATCATTAATATCTGTAAAGGTAAATATTATTAAAAATTAAGTTAGAATTTTATATATTTGAAAAAATTTTTTTTTTTATATATATTTATAGGATTCAGTTATGAGTCTTAAACACGATATCACGACTGTAATTGAATATTTTCAACATAATCTTAAAAATATAAAAGAACCAAATTATGAATATGATCGATCTGCTATGCGATCGAGAATAAGAGAAATACTTCATCAAGCTTATCGAATGGGTTTTGATTATCATAAAGAAACATATAGATTATTTGCATTTGAAGAAAAAGCTACTTTAGCAAGAAGTTTAGTTTCTTTTGCTTTTTTATGGATGGAATTTGTTAAAACACGATGTGAACGTGGAAGAGGTTTAAGACCTAGATGGGCAAATCAAGGTTTAGAATTTTTAATTATAGTATGTGAACCACAATATACCAAACATTTAACTGATGAGGAATTTGAAGAATTAAAAACTTGTATGGATCATTGTATTTCACATGTTGTTGGAAGTACAAATACTGCTATAAATATAGAAACAGAAAGTAAAGTTTTATTTTTATTGTATATTATTTTATTAAATATTTATTAATTATTAATTATTATTGAATTAAATGTTTGATTAATTATATTTTAGATTTAAAAAGATTATCTCATTCAAGAGCGTCTTCACCTTGTCATACCAGAACTGCAAGTTTTTCCCAGAAGGCTAGAGATATTCTTAAATCTCCAGATATTCCATCCTATTTTAAAAAAGTTTTTTCGTCAAATGTTGTAGATGGAAATATAAATACAAATAATTTAGATCAAATTCTATCCAGACAGGAAAGAATCAATCGAGGTATACAAAAAATAGAATTTAATATTGATGAGAAATTAAAAAACAGTGAACTTATTGGACAAGTTATAGATAGAAAAGCTGTTGATAGAGTTTATATTAAAGCAAGAAGAGTAACTTTTACTTGGCAAAGAGGTATTAAAATTGGTAAGTTTAAATGTATATTAAAATGTTTTCATTTTAGTTTAATATTATAAATTAAACTATAAAACAATTATAGGACAAGGAAGATTTGGTAAAGTATATACTATAGTCAACAATCAAACTGGTGAATTATTAGCTATGAAAGAAGTTCAATTACAACCTGGAGATCATAGAGCAATTAGACGTGTTGCAGAGGAATTACAAATATTTGAAGGAATTCAATACAAACATTTAATCCGATATTATGGATTAGAAATTCATCGCGTAAGTTGTATATGTATATATAATATATATGAAATATTTTTATTTTTAATAACATATATAAAAAATATTGGATAATAAATATATTACAGGAAGAAATGTTAATTTTTATGGAATTTTGTGCTGAAGGAACTTTAGAAAGTTTAATAGCGGGTAGTGAAAATGGTTTATCAGAATCACTGATTAGAAAATATACATATCAACTCGTTTCGGCTGTAGTAACACTTCATTCTCATGGAATAGTACATCGTGATATTAAACGTATGTTTTATAATTTTATAACATAAGAATAGAATATTTTTAGTGTTATACATATTTTGATTATACAATATTTATGTTTTATAGCTGCAAATATTTTTTTAACGGATGAAGGTAATTGTTTGAAACTTGGTGATTTTGGGAGTGCTGTGCAAATTAAGGCACATACTACTATGCCAGGTGAATTACAAGGTTTTGTTGGCACTCAAGGTTAATATTTTTACTTAAGAATAAAAATAAAGGACATGAGTTTTAATTTGCATACTTTAGTAATATAATAAATAATTTTAAAATGATAATTAAAATAAGATAAAAAAATTATTAAAGAAAAATAATGAAAATTTGTGGCCTATATTTTAGTTGTGATATTATATTTTTGAAGATGTTTTAATATTTAATATTTGTATACAGCTTATATGGCACCAGAAGTATTTATGAAATCAGAAAGTAGCGGTCATGGTAGAGCTGCCGATATTTGGTCAATTGGTTGTTGTGTTATAGAAATGGCGAATGGTCGAAGACCTTGGTCAGATTATGACTCAAATTATCAAATCATGTTTAAGGTATATAGATTTAATCTTTTTATTTATATTATATATTATATTACATTTTTTTTATATAATATATATATTTTATAATACTTCTTTAGGTGGGAATGGGTGAAACACCAGCATTGCCAAAAAATCTTTCAACTGAAGGCATTGACTTTATTAATAAATGTTTACAACACAATCCAAAGAAAAGATTGACAGCAAATGTTTTACTTACACTTCCATTCACACAAACAGAAGATGTTAATGCTGATTTATTGTTACCGCGATATCAAGCGGTATAATTAATAATTAATAAGAATTATTAAATTAAAAATCTTTTCAATTTGAGAATATTAAAAATTTAACATTAATACCTGTATCAGGTTAAATATCAATTTTCAATATTAATTTTTCTTCATTAGAATTCTTTCTTTTAGTATTATTTATATTATTTTTCAATTTTCAAAAATATATATTAAATACATATCAAAAAGTAAAAAAATTAAGGATATAAATATTGAACTAAAATCATTGTGCATTATTAGAAATATAGCTTAAGAAAAGATATTTTTAAAATATAATTTATATTTTTAATAATATAATAAGAAAATATTATATAGTAATTAGCATATATTTTTTCCTATCTTTTAGAAAAGTACTTAAATAATATGTATAAATGTATATTAAATGTATAATTAAATGTATATATTTAATTATTGTATAATAAAGAAATCAAATTATTTCTTTTTAATTGAACATTATATTTTAATTGAATTGTATTATTAAAAAGAGAAAATAAAAAAAAGATGATGTTACAATAGTGTTTATTTTTGCACGAGAAAACTTACATATGATACAACATACTTGCCGCAAATTAAATAATTACAGAGGTATGCTGTGTATACTTTCCATATGAACAGAAAGTGAAATGTGTTTAATATTATTAGATATTATATTGCATACGAAGACAACTATTTTATGAAAATTTTTTTTATCCTGATTTTGTTATCTATTATTGTAAATTTCATCTATTTTATTATGTATTATAAGATGTACATATAATTTTACATTAACAATAGCAGTCTTCGTAAGGAATGCATTTTATTTCGAAATAATTCTAACTGAACTTAATTATATTATTTTAGTTCAATTGACGCACTCTCTCTCTCTCTCTCTCTCTCTCTCTCTCTCTCTCTCTCTCTCTCTCTCTCTCTCTCTCTCTCTCTTATAAGTACTTCATGAGTTTAAGAAGATATGTTCTATTCGATAAAGTCATCGCTATGATGGCTTTCGCTTGATATGCGCGATATTCTTGGCCGTAAAGATATTGCAATATTTCTGCAATATGCATAAATACTTTCAATGATATAATATCCAATTCTATCTTAAATATATAATAGTAATTTGTATCTTAAGAAATTAAATAATACAGAACACTTTCATATATTGTACACATATACGCGAAAACATATATAGATTTTTTTTTTACATGTAAATGTGTCTTGATATGCGTGTAAATACATTTATATGTAATCATAATTATATATAATTTTATTTAATAACAGTACATATATAAAGGAACCAGGACAATTCCTCGTATTATTCGAAGATTTATTCTACGTTAAATCAAAGCAAAATTGCTTAGACTTTGAATATAAAACTCCTGATTTAATGTAATAAGATTTCATATTTTCAAACAATCATGATTTAACGACAATATATATGAATAAAACTCTGTTTTCGATAAAACATTTACGTTTTAGCATGTGAAAACTTTGCTAAACCTCAATGACAATCCTAAAACACGTGTATTTGCACAGTGAAAATAGTATATAATTTATAACAAAGCTAACAAACAGCTTCGTAAAATATGAATAATTTCAACAGATGTGCCACAGGATGTAACATGTGTTACACTATGTATATAATGTATATAAATGTGTATATATAATTTTTCTATCTATAATAAATTACAATAAATTATAATAGTTTGATATAATAGGATGAGTGTATATAACGATGTCACTGAGAGTAGCGCCGACCAATTAATATTTCCATATCTTGGGAAAAAAATCGTATTTGACAGAACATGGTATATAAGAAAAGTAGCATTAATACAGTAGTAGTTAATTAGACGTAGAACTTTAATGTGATAGAGAGATAGAGCTATTGTCAACGTTTGCTTGCCTATTAAAGAAGAGCAAACCGCTGACCTATCTAAGAATTGGACAAGAGTTTACTGTGCGGGCGCCAACACACGAATGATTGGCCACGTTTAGAATGCGTTGCGACAGACGAGATCCGTGCGCTAGAAATTTTTTCTCTATCTTATCGAATTATTTAATTTTTCAACTTCTATTTGTATATTCTGTCTCTTTATTATGTTTTTATCATCACACCACGAAATAAGTTTAAATCATGAATTTTTAAAACTTTTATAATTGATATTTTTTGTTTTTATAATTGAGAATAATTTTATAATTTTTATCTGATATATTTATTAAACATATTTTTTATCTTAAACATATTTAAAGTTTTGTATTTTATATTTATCTTTTGTTAAGAAAAAAAGATTTTTACAATTTATAAAATATATATTCTAATAATAAAAATAAATAAATAAATTATACAAATTATATGAAAGAAGAGTATAAAATAGAGTATAAAATATGTTTCATTATAATCAAAATCTTTAAGTATTTCATTGCTACATAATATTATTATGATTTTTTGTAGTTTTAAGATACTTATTCCTAACATAGTTTCATTGATAATATTTTTAATAACTACATATTGTAGAATATTAAATATATAAAAATTGGAATTATCAGTAACATTATAGATAAGGATAAGAAATATTTGCATATTCATTTTTCGACAAAAGTGATTGAAATATTATTTTTTTGAATATATTTTTATGTATCTGTAACATTTGTAAATCTTAAATAAAATATTCACGAAAACAAATAATTTTCTATCTACAAATTGAATTAAAAAAGTTTTTATATTCCTATTTGAAAGTGTATTGAAGAAACTTTGCCAAGTAAACTTTTCTTGCGAGACAGAATATTATATTTCAAATACATGTTTTTTCATTTCAATTACATGCATAGGTAGTCAATAAGATATACGCATCATAATGAAACAATAAAACAACAATAAAATCCATAGAGAGTCCTCATAGAGAGCCAACAATAAAAGAAAATTTTAATATTTTTTAAACATATTAATATATCTTTTTTAATAAAGCTATATATTGTAAGTAAATATCTTATTAACATTTTTGTATTTCTTAGAAATAGATTCTAAATATCACTAACTAATCATTCAATTACACTTATATATCATTATAGAATACTTAAAATCTGTTAAAGCACCGATAGTTCAACAATAATCAATTAATGATTAGAAGTTAACTATTATTCAAAGTGCGTTATTGAAAGTAGCATAATTGATTTTTCTTTTTCTTTAACAAGATGAGTCAAAACATTATGTAACTCTGCGAGAAAAAGTATATTCATATATGATTTAAAAATGAAATATATCATCTTTTATCATAAAAACTATTCCAATAACAACGCACATTATTAATTTATAATTAAAATCAAAAGCCATATGAAATTAACAAAATTGTTAGATTTCAGAGGAAAGAAACTTCCAGCGCTCGGACATTACTGTTATATAAACGTTCGAGGATTTTCATAACATACACAGAGGACTAGAGTTTTACAATAACTGATTGATCTAAGTATATAGTTGTATATTGCCTACTACACGCAGCGACTACCGTTTAAACATTTTCGTTACAATTTGTTCAGGCTAGGTCGCCAATTATTAGATAAATATTTGTATGTGTGTGTGTTTTTTTTTTCAACAACGGAGAACAAGATTCTAGTGATTTGCATAATTTGCAAAGAATTCTTCAATTTTATTAATAATTAAATATTACAGATGACTATGTATTAATTAACTAATAGAGTGATCTATAAATGTGATATCTTTATTATATTGCATGTATTAGAAAATTTTATTAATTAATTTATAATTTATTAAAATAAATTGTGCCATTTTATGAAAAATTCTTTCCTCTCTTGTATTCAAACAAAATATATAATAAGAAATTTTTTTAAACAAAATACTGTTTTTAATATATAACATTTACCGAGAGTGTTCATTATAATATTTTATTATTATTAATATTTTAAAAAAGAATAAAATACATTTTATTAAGTTATATGAAAATATTTTATTTTGTGAAAAATTTTTTTTTTAAATGGCACAATTTATTTGCAATTTTTATTCATAGATATATGGATGGAATAGGAAAAGAAAAAAAAACAAAACAAAACAAGACAAAATATTATTACAAAAATAAAGAAAATAATATCTATCCGGTTTATTATTGAAATATTAATATTAAGCTAAATAAAAAGCTATTTTTTTTATTTCTAACAAAAACAAGATTTGTTACAACAAGAATTATACGTTAACAAGATTTATACGTAATATATAAATTTATCTAACAATAAAATGTATTCGTTAAAAATAGATTGTTTAAAATGATAAATTTTGGTTAAGATATTTAGATATGTCTTTGCATACTTATTTCCTTTTTTTAATTTAGAGATAATGTATCATATCTAGTAAATTGTGCGAGTTCAAATACTTACACGTAAGTTTGTATATAGTAAATTTTAAGTAGATCTAATGTAAATATATCATTTCAAACACCTACTATCAATACTACGATAAATACTTTTCATAACAAGCTTAAATATGCCTCGTTTCGATATGATTTCCAATTTGGAACATTTTTTTTTTATTCCTAACTAATAACATTTACTGCTCAACTATCGAAAAAACTAGTATATAACTATGTTTGAAGAATTCATTCGTGGCAGAGTCGACACAAATTGAATTAATTTTTTAACTTTAAACTATTTAATATTTTATTATAATATACTTTCTATGCAATTATCTTAACTGTATTATTCTAAAAACAATAAATATAAAGCGAAACAAGATGTAAAATGTTAACAATTATCTAAAAATAAAAAAGAAAATCGCTTTGAATTCTTTTTTTTTTTTTTTGCAATTATTGCCTTCTTTTATAGTTATGAATATTTTTCTTTCAAAGCTAATTCATCCTTTAATTGTCCGTTTATCTTTGATTCGCCTTGTTCAACATATCTGCCATATCCCGCAAGCTTTGTTCGAGCGTTTGAGCGAATCGTGTCGCGTTTGTTTTACCATCACTATGAAAAGCGGACACCGAAAATATGAAACCATTGCTTCTGAGATTATAAGCGCAACCATAACCATCTGGAACAACTGGCCCGTATCCGATGATGGCATCATTTTTCGAAGTTACCTACAATGGTTTTTGTCAATTTTGTATATTTAAAATATAATATAGATATATTAGAATCCATTATTTAAATTAAATGGAAGACAAATACGCAAGAAAAATGAAATTTATCATTATGAAACAGTTAAATATTAAATAATTTTCAAATATGAATATTTATTGAAATTGATTAATAAATTAATATTTACTTTGTTATAAAATCTTGTAATTTTATTTCTATTTAATAAGAAACTATTTATGGAATTATCTTAATAAATAATAATTGATCATGATGATTGTGTATTAAAAATTGTATTATATATTTATAATCATCATGTAATAATAATCTTTTTAAAAATAAGAAAGAATCCAAGAAGTATACACGAGAATCTTGAACATTGATTAATTGTTGATGACTAATTAGGTACTTACCTGTGATGTCGAGAGAGCAAAGTGATTCACTATCTTGTAAGCTTGATCCGTGAAAATATCCGGAACCGGTTCTCCAACTTCCTGCGCGGCATAACGAAGGCCCATTAAATGGTTGTCAATTCCATAACCATTTATGTTATCGTTCATTTCCTTAGTTTGTCTCTGTACTGCTAGGTCGAATAATTCCTTGATTCTTTCTTGCTGTAAATATAAATGGACCGTTTCATTTGCAAATAAAAGTAATGTATATAATATATACTGTTCAAAAGTTTGGAAACATTTTTGCATGAAATGAGAAATATTTTGTATATTATAAAAGTAATTATTTACAATAAATTTCTCTGTTTCTAAATTTTTGAACAGTGTATATCTTTATTATTTATTTTCATGCTAAATCAATCAATTATAGATCTTTATTGTTTTAAGTGGAAAATAATAATAAAATAGTAAAATTTGTATATAATGTAGTATATATATTGCAGAGAATATAGATTGTAGAGAATAATATTCTTCGTTAAAATATTACAAATCATTGTTGATTGTATATATTACTTAAAAAAATTATTTGAAACATTTAAATAGTAGCAATATATTTATATTGCGAAAAAGAAACAGAAAATGTGTTAGAGATTAATATTATAATTTATAAAGCAGTGCTTTCAAAATAGATAATTACAATAATTATGTTACAAGCGAGAGAAAAATTTCAAATTAAAAATACCATTTAAATAGAAATACTTATTCTTAATTTCATGCTGATAAAGTATAATTTCTTGCATACATGTTATCTCGTATCTAACAATTAAAATTTTAAACATAAGTATAATATATAAAAGTCGAATTCTGTAACGTTTTAATCATATTTTTTCTATTTTCAAAATAAATTTTTCACTTGTGTTATTTTGTTGAAAGATATAATAATAAGAAGAGTATATATATATATATATATATATATATATATATATACATATACGTTTCTTGATAATAAATCATTATTTTAATTTATTGTTTCTAAGAATTATGCATTACATATACGAGATATTCTGTATACAGTTTTATAGAACGAGCGTAACCATGGAGACATAGATTGTATCACCATATTAGGATAGAAAACTATACTATATATATGGAGGGAATGAATTTCATTATCGTGCATTTTCTATGAAGACTCGTGTAATTCCGGAGAACGAGATGGCTGAAATAACATCGTGATAAACGAGAAACAACAATCAACTAGCCGTGCCATTTTCCAAACGAGGGTGAATCGTGGAAAGAAAGCAAACGATAAACCCCTATGAAATTCGCCAAGGCCACTCGAGAGATCGTGCAAATACTTGAATGGGAAAAGGAACATTGGCTGATCTAATTGATTCCCTTTTTTTTTTATACTTTCTTTTCTTTATAACAAATCCCTTTTATTACTTTTATATTATTTATATTTATATTTACTATCTTTAATTGTGTGCAACACATAAAAGAATATGAAAAATATATTTATATTAACAAGTTACAGAGTATAATTATAACAATTTTGTATCACTGTTTTTGTATTTTGTTTGTTCATTCTGTAATTTCCTACTATAATATTATATATATATATTTCATTAAATAAAATTGAATCTGAAAGAAATAGAATATTCATTTCCTCTATAAATACAAAATTTCTTTCAATTTATGAATATGTACTAGTTTTCCTTTCATTTTTAGAATTATTTTCTAATAATGAAGAAAAATCATCTTATATATATTGAAATAATATATGATCTCAGATTCAATTTCAAATTTAATCAAAATTTTACGGATAAAAAAAAAGTTTATATGGATGTTTTGATTACGAGAATTAATAAGATGGATAACAATA
This sequence comes from Apis mellifera, assembly GCF_003254395.2. Lineage (NCBI taxonomy): Eukaryota > Metazoa > Arthropoda > Insecta > Hymenoptera > Apidae > Apis > Apis mellifera. Next base: position 8,570,682 of record NC_037644.1, on the reverse strand, counting down.
AGATCATTATTTTCGAAATTGTCTCGTCTTCCGAATGTTATTCCGCCTTGTTATAAAAGACAAACTACAAAATACAGCCAAGTTTCAGTTACACTGTAAATGGTGAACTGAACTCTTTTGGTGCCTTCGTCTTGAGTGCTCTGTTGAGTTTGACTATCAGGATCCCCTTGGCACATTGCTTTCGCCCAGTTTAGAGCCTCGGGACTGGCCGCTCTGATACAATCAACCCTTCCTAGTGCGAATCTTCGAATACCCGCGCTTTCGTAAGTTGCTACTAAGTTTCCATGCAATCTACACGAAACGAGAAATATTTAGAAATATTAAGAACTAAAAGAAGATTCAAATTAAAAAAGTAGTACTATCTTGCAGATTTTTCGTAATATATAAAATTTGTATCTTTTCTTTTTTTATAGTTTTAATAAATACAAACATTTATTTATTTAAGAAGCGCTCACCTAAAATGTGTAAATTGTAGGGCTAGTTGTATATAAACATCCGGACTAATTTTATGCGATTTGATGAATTCCTTCGAATATTCTTGGAACCACAATATGCAAAGGTCCAAGTCTTCCACTAATCTGTATTGTTAATGTAATCATATGAAATATAATTTTAAGTATATTTTAATATAAAATGTGATAAATATTTGTCAAGCTATAAAAATAATTAAGGAATAAAAATTTATTTTCTACATTTCTTGTCTCTTCTTTTTCCAAACTTTCTTATATATATATATGTAGATGTATTGCGACTTACGCATCAAAAGATATCATTGCATCTCTGATATCGTTAAAACTTTGTTCGGATAGATGCCACTCGAGCTTTTCAGGTGCAGGCAAATGCGATGGAACGGTGTTTTCCTCGGGTGGTGACATGGCATCGACTTTCTCTGTTAATTCCTCGAATGTGATAAAAATCGCTGGACCTTCGCCAGCCGAATGTTCGTAATTCATGCCCCACATTCCGTCCTTGGATCGAACATTTTATCAAGAAACACGTATAATTGAATAAATTTGATTAAAAAGAATCTCTAATATTTAATTTATGATAGTTTTTATTATTTCAAAAAAAAAAATAAGAAATTTTAACAACAACGAAGTTAAAAAAAGGGGATGAAAAAATAATTATTACAAGAAGCATATTATAACAACTATATCCGTACAGGTATCTTTTCAAAGTTTTTTATTCACCTACGCGAAATCGACCTAGCAACTTGGATAAAAAAAATCGTTCAAATAGGAATAACTCGCTGGAACAGAAATAACATTTTATCGAGGAAAAGTTTCTGTTCCAATATTGAATTTGAATTTCCGTCTTAATCATCGTGGCTATAGTTATACTTTATATAGATATATATATATATGTGTGTGTGTATACCTTTCCAAGAATGGCGTGGAATGTTTTATCGAACCATCGATTCGCGCCCAAATGTCTGGAACCTCCGCCATGAAGAACGTGATGAAGTACGTTCGCGTAATCTCGATCATCGATCCATCGATCCTCTTTCTTCAGAGGATTGTTGAACGTCGCTGGTAATATATCATCGTCGATACACACCACGCACAGACATCTTTCCAACAATTCCAAATTGTGCCGATTTTGTTCGTCTGTAAAAAAATTCTAATACTTCTTTGCTTCTGACTATGTTTTTGTTTTTATTCATTTATTATTGCAATATTATTTTCATTATTTTTATATATTGTTATATTATTTAATTTAATAAACGTCGAAACTGGTTCAAAATCATGTCTTCACATGGTAATGCTTCATTGATAATTTTGTTATTAAGTTAATGTTGATTAATATCCTGTCTCAACATTTCTAAAAATTTTCTAATATTTCATATTACAAATTAAATATTTCTATAGAATATTTAGTAATTGAATCAATTATAATTTTTAAATATAGAATTTTCAATTTGCAAATAAATTAAATATATTTTCTAAATGCTCAATAATTTAATAAATATTTCAATAAATAATCTTTTATCAATTATATCTTTTGATATGATTATTCTTGGATAATAAATGATAATGATTAATAAAAAATTCGATGGACTTGGTTTTTGTTCGAAAAGAAGGAAGAAACTTGATGTTTTATCGGGTCATCGTTAACTCGTTTTACGTTCATTCGATTTGTAGGTCGTAGATTGTCGTTGGGTAAGATCGGGTTAGGGGGCTAATGGGAATATTGCGAATATTGGCGAGAGTAGAACAGCCGTTAATTATGGCCTAGAAGGGTACGTGGTGGAAGGGTTGCTGGAAAACTTGCAATGAGATTACTTTAACTGGTTGTAAATGCTATGAGTCACATTTTCACTTACGTGTTCATTTAGTTCATAATATTAAGAGCAAATAAACGTAAATGTATTCTTCTTTTAATAATGAGAGGAAATGAATAATTAAAATTACTTAAATAATAAATATATTTAATAAAATTTATAAACTTGTTTTATTTAAAGATTTTTATTTGCTTCATTTATTTGTGATATTGTAATTATTTTATCAACATTATTGTTGAATTAATTAATTATATTAATAGTAGAGTTATAATTAAAAATAATACGTACGTTTAAGTAATTCTTCCCTTGCCTTTGCCCAAGCTGGTCTCTTCATCGTTGTAAGGATACCAACTGGTGGAGTTCGAGGATCAGCTTTAGTTTCCATAATTTTTAAAATTTGTTGGGCCAATTCGGTTTCGGTTATACGGTCTCGATCAGGAGCTCTAACAGGAACGCTATAAAACTAAAAGAATATTATTTCGATTTATATTAGTCGAATTAAAAATTTATGTATCGTTACTCGTCGAATAAAAAACTTAAAGATGAATAATTGATGATGAATATAAATATTTTATTACACAAATTTATTTTATCGAAATTGATGTAATATTCGATATGAATATTTCAGAATAGATTCTTGTGACATTATCGTGACAATTGTCATTGTTTCTTAACGCAAGTTTCTTTCTCTTTATTTCTTTTTTCATTTTTCATTGTATATTTTTAATTTTTAAAAATTTTCAAATTTTTTTCAATTTTCTATTACTTTTAAATGAAAAATAATTTTATATTAATGAAAAACATTTTGAGATTATTAAAAATAATATTAAAAAAATGAAATGAAATGCTCGTGCAACTTACTTAATGTTGTATAATTTAAAATAAGTAAAACGTAGATGTAGAACAAATAGAACAGTTGATTTCAAGTGGTGTTTCTGTAAAATAAATATGAAATGAAATGAAATGATGGAAAATGAAAGAATAAAGAATTTCTAAACATTGAGAAATTGTTTATAAAAATTTATAATGTAATATACATACATGTGTATAACAAATAAAAATTTCAAATTCATGTTGGATATCATTTAAACAATTTTTTATGCAAAATCATGTTAAATCTTCTTATAAATATATCTTTCTTCTCTAAATAATTTTATTTGCAATTGTAAATAAATAATATATTGATAAATTTTACAAAAGGATTTAAAATAAGGAAATGTTTTTCACAAAATCAGAGAAAAACTGAATAATCTAATATCAATGAAATTAAATAACAAAAATAAAATAAATTTTTAGAAAAAATGTATACATATTTCATTATAATTTCATATTCAACTATATAGAAATCAAGCTTTAGAGTGTTAAAAACGTACCAGATTGTGATGAGCTACTATGATGTGATTCCCAGATGTAGTTCTATCAAGAATAATTTGTTCATCACCGTTTGCACCTGGTCGTCTGTATATCCGATACATTTGATAATGCTGAGCCATGCATAAAGGTTGCATACTCTTTCCATCTTTTGACTTCACTTCATCAACATCCAATTCGGATCTAAAATTAGAAAGGATTATCTTAAACAGTTTCGTTTCAAAATTCTAATTCTAATAGAAGAATTTTTTAACTTTCTAATGTATATATTTTTTGCTTTTTAAATTAGAAAGTAATTAATATTTATCTTCTATAGTTTTAAAGAAATTTTGCTATTTTGTATAAAACAAAAAATAATAAGTCCTTAAGTAGTTAGAAAAATATGATGAATATCAATAAATATCAATTACATTATTTAATTTTTTCCTTTTGCCTTTGATGCTATATTGAAAAGAATTGAAAAGAATTGAAAAGAATTTTTTAACAGCTATTAATAGAGAGTGTAATATCCTTTTCCTAGACATTCGTTCATTTTAAAAATACTACAAGTTAGAATCTACAATATTCTTTAACAAAAGAAATTTTCGTTAATTCCGGAAAAGAAAATAGGAGGCATTCGAAGTGGTTCCTTGGCGAGCGGATACAGGATACCGAGGGGTTTGAACCTTTCTGCAGGAGCATCCTTTGCGTTTTACTCGCGACGAGTCTCTTTACGGTCGTGTTCTATGGATCCTACAAGCCGGATTTCCTCGCAGACGTGCTCCCTCGTTAAATTGATTTCGGTGCGGCTTCTTTTTGTCCTCCGCTCCGCTCGAATCACCGTCTCGAATGACGGAGCTCCTTCCTTCGAGAGCTCACGCGCCTTCCATATGCGTTTGCCTTTCTTCTATCTCGGTTCCGACTGCTAAGCCTTCGTGTCGACTACGATTAGCTTAGTCAGCTTCTTCCAAGTAAGAGGGTTACGAGAAGGGTTCGAGGAGATTTTTAACAAAGATTTCGTTTCATTTCTTTCCATTCTTTCAGCTTGATTTATGTACTTATGTACTTTTAAGTAAATATATATCTGATTCTAAATTGTAAATTATACATATGTACAAGTTAAATATTGTTTGACAAAGAGATAAGGTGTCTATAGTTGTTAAAAATTGGAAATTGTTTTTAATATCTTATATTGTTTATACAATATATAGAATTTTAATATTTATGTATGAGTTGTAATATTTAATTGATTTATGATTAAATTTTATTTAATGTTATTACAATTAAATTTTTGTATGTAAATGGAAAAATAAAAATTTTGTATTATTTGTTTCAAAGATAATATATATTTTTACCTATCTAATATTTCTTGATAGTTAAGTAGCTCTGTTAGAAATCTGGCAAGGAATATGGCAGCTTCTTTTTGGTTGCTAAATGTTTTGGGCCTTGCTGCAAGGCCAGGATTACTATTAATTGGTAATGCCAGAGGCACAGACAGGTACATGTCATTTAACCACCAATCAGTTGCCTGTTAACAGATAAAAGAAGAATTTTTCAATTACAATAATGTATAAGTAAAATATAATATAATAAATAAATAATATATACAAATGGTTCATAATACAATTATCCATTTTTGTTTGCAAATTTTTTTGAAGAAAAATTGATTGTATATATTTTAATGAATATATTACATTTAATGAATATAATAATAGAATATAAATAGTTAATAATAGTTAATAAAATATGAATAGTTCTTTAAAAATTTTTTACCATTTTTTATCATTTTATGATGTATTTATTTGCCTTGATAATTAATTACAAATGAGATATAAACCATAACGAAAATATCCTGCTCTTGTTTAATCCATATTTAATGACGTGTCACGGTAATCCTCGTTGAAATTTGGAAAAAGTGTCAGTTTTGACAAGTACTGAACAGCGATTATCTTTAAATTCCCTTCATTATTGTCAGGCGACTCATCTGGTATTAAATACCGAATGCAAAATATCAGAATTATGTATTATATGATATTTATATACATATATGGAAGTCCACGCATAACATCATTATATTCAAAATTTCAAAGCAATAAAGACAATTGAAAAGAATCTTAAAAAAAAATTCTTTGAAAGTAGACAGATAAATTGTTTTATAATAAGAAGTTAATTTTTATTCCTACAATTTATTTTTCTCAATATTAGCTGTAATAAATAGCTTGAGTATTTTTCAGTGACAAAGTACTTTCAATTCATTGAAAGCCTATAATTAAGAAATATAAGTGCACGTTATATAGTATTTATATATATATGTATATGTAGCGTATAATATAGTAAAAAAAATTTACATACAAGTGCTTACATATGAGTTGCTTACCTCGCTTTAACGTTCATTTATTTTCGCATCCTGTTTTTTATTATAATCGTAAAATCATCTTAGTTCTATATTTTTTATATGTTTTTTTCATATTCAATTAGTAGCAAATTCTCTTTTGATTAAATACGATGATTCAGGAGAAGCATGACTCGATCATATTGCTGCACATTAATTAACGTACAAATTTGTTTTTTTAATGCCTTTCATTGCCATCAAATCGTTTACTTGTTTATTACCAATAAATTGAATTTTGTACACATTCGTAAAATACATATTTTTTATTATTAATACTTTTTTACAATTATTCATAATTATATATTTGTCTTCTAATAAATAAAGAGTTTAAAATAATATTTGTTTATACATATTATATATCATATCTAATCATTCTATTTTATTTATTTTTCTTTCAAGAGAGAAGAAATGTAAAAGAATAAAATAGATTTTTAAGTAATTTTTCACAATCTTATAAAATGATTCAAACTATTTTATTTTATTTTTATAATTATGTGTTAAAAATACTATGAAATGATATCTAATAATATCAGAAATTAATAAAATATTTCTTACTCTTTATTATATTATTTTTATTTTTATTTTCATCATTTTATTATTTACTTAGAATGTTTAAAATGCATTTATTTAGAAATGCTTGTAAAAATTAAAAAATTAAAAATTAATTCTGAAATTTATAATATCAGTGTTATCCTTTATAATGTTAAAGAATTGTTAATAGAGATTGAAATCTGATCTTAAATTCGTTTGAAATCCAGAATGCCTTTTTTCTTTTCATTTCATAAATTTTTTAACTCACTCACTCACTCAATTGATAATTGATTAATAATAACAATCTTATACTTTGTAAAAAAAATTCTATATATTTTTGAATATTACAATATATTTTATATATAGAATATATTTTTATCTTCTTCTTTTTTCTTTTCTTCCCAAAAATCTTCTTTTCCTAATTTTCCTAATACTTTCTCGATGTTTTCAAACATTGTTTTGTAAATAATAGAATTTCTATCACGTTTCTTTCACTACAGTAGCTTTATAAATTGTTTATGAAATCCATTTTGCCGATAAAGTAGGTAAAAATCGAAAAAATTGCAGATCAACGCCATCTCGCGTTTGGATCATCGAAGCTCCGACTTGTTATTAGCATAGTAGAATGTGCAAGGAGGTATTCGTGACGTCACAGATAAAAAAGGAGAGCAATATTGTGCGAAAAGGACAGAAAAAACGTGCCACTAACTTTGGTTATGCGGTTCCTGATACTATCTAACATGTCGGTAATGTAAATCATAGTTAATTAATAATTTTCTATTAAATTTCTATACTTTTAGATTCGTATTTCAAAGTTGAAACTTTAAATAACTTTTACATATCGATTTTAACATGAAATTCTTTCGAAATTTTAAAATTAATTATTTAATAAGGATTAATATGTTATATTAAATGACGTTACCGACACGTAACACTACATTGAAAATTAATTAATTTTTTATTTTCTATTAAAAATTTCTATACTTTTAAGCTTCCATTTCAAAGTTGAAGCTTTAAATTATTTTCACATATAAAATTTAACTTGAAATTTGTTTAAATTAATTATTTATAAACGATTAATATATCGCACGTGGAACGACGCATTGAATATTCAATTTTACATTTTCGATGTATTGAAACATATAATATTATTATTAATCGTTAACAAATGATTAATAAAAAAAGAATTTCACATTAAAATTGATACGAGAAATTTGTTTGAGATTCTAGCTTTAAAATTCATGCTTGAAAGTGTTAAAATTTTGCGTAGAATAATAATTAATGAATTTCCAATATGGCGTCTTCGATATGTTAAAACATATAAGGTATTAATCATTAATAAATAATTAATAGAAAAGGATTTCACATTAAAATTGATACGAGAAACTTGTCTGAGGATCTAACTTTAAAATGCATGTCTGAATGTGACGATATTTTCTGTAGAATATGAGTAATTAACGAAATTTCCTTAAAGTGATGGGAAATATTCTCTGTCCTTTTCGGATAATAGTGTTCTCTTTGTTTATGACTTCGCATACCTCCTTGCATATTCTGCTATGCTAATAACAAGTTGGAGCTTCGGCGATCCAAACGCGAGATGGCGTTGATCTTAAAGTTTACAACTTTATCGACAAAATGGATTAAAATTTAAAAAATTTATATTAAAATTATTACTTTTGCTATTTTAAAAATATGTCGTACATATTTTATTCATTTTATTTATAAATTGTCGCAAAATATTCACAAATATTCATCTAAATTATATTATTAAATATTTTGCTTACTTTTAAATCTTGTATATCCATCATAGTTTCGAGCGCTTAGCTGCGCATAGCGCACAATTGCGCAACCAGCGTGCAACACGATACGCTCGATGCGCGTTTTAAAGTAATTATTTCGCGCAAAAGATGGTTCGGATTATTTTTTTTCGATGTTTAATTCATTTCGCACAAATTTGTTGTAAATTCGTCGTAAATCGTAATGTAAGATGCTTAAAATTTGTAAATAATTAATAAAACGAATATTTAAGAATAATTTAAAATCAACGTTTGTAAATGCTTATTACAAGCTCATTGAAATTTAATATATGTGGTTATTAAAAAAAACAAAATAAATAATAATTTTATTATCGTATTAAAAATTTTTATATTCAAAATTTAATCAATAAAAAATTAACTTCTTCATATCACTTGTTCAATTTGTTCGTTTTCTTTTCTTTTTTAATTTAATTAAAAATACAAATTTAAGGAGAACGACAATGATTTTGACTTGGAAGAATTAATATCTCCATATAATGGAATCAATTCAAAATTCAATTCACAAATATAAATGTTGACGTGTGCAGACATTCTCCTAGGTTAAACTAAATAACTCCTACTAATCGTGTCGAGAAAGTATCATCTCGTGTATCATTGCAACATGCGCACCTGCATCGCAATGGGGATGCTGCACACGCAGTGTAAAAGCGTATCATACGCAAATCAGAGAAGATATCAATTTTTCGAGGGGAAAATTATGCGAGTAATACGTTTCGTATTTCTTATTTGACATTATGGATACATCATATCCACGTACTCTTTTAGAAACATTACTACTACTAATATCACATTGTCGTGTCACTTTGCACGCTGATTTCCGTTTATTTCAATGATTGGTAATGGATTTTGCAAGCTTTTTTCCCCCTTTTTCTTTCTCGATGTGGCAATTGAGGAGTGAAAGGTTTTTTTAATTGCTCGTATCTAACGAAATAATATGCAAATCTGATAGGGAGAATTGTTTTTATTAATTTGATTTGTAACGCATTTATCGTCTGTCGATATATGTTGGAGTTGGAGAATAATCAAATGCATTATACTCTCCTGATACAAAATCGAAAATTTACACGACAACTTTTATTTCAGAAAATTTTCCGTGCCATCTTCTGTCAATTTATATTCTTTTGATACGAAATCAAGATTTTTTTTTTTTTTTTTATAAAAAAATTTTATTCCAATTTACGATTGTAGGATATGGAAACAATAATACTTTTATATTTATATTTCAAACATAAATAATTTTAACATACAACTTCAAAAATTAATTTCAAAATAACGATATATTTACAATTTGAAAATTTATTGAAACGACGAGATTTGTATAAATACACGAATATCTTTTTACTCGATAAAAACACGTGTATCGTGATGTATCGTAATAATATTATTACCAAATACAGGAGTATTGAAAAAAAATCAAAGACTTTTATCTACAAGTTTTTTATTGTACATTTCTGCAAGAGGAATTGGTTGGTAACCAGAAAGCGTGTATTGAGACACATCTTTGGTAACGTGTTACGCCAGAAGAAGCACGTGCAACCGTTTTAGCAAAGGAGCAAGCAAAATGTAGGCGTAATCAAAGCGTTCTCGAAAGGATGTACATAAGGGTATAATAGATTTATTGGATATTCAACAGTATTCACAGAAATTATTTTAAAAACTCGATATTGGGATAAAGGATAAATCATTGTTACTACATATTGAACATACGTGTATATACTTTGTATATACTTTGTTCAAGTTTAATCCAAATGAAAAAAGAAATAGAATCATTTTAAGAGACTTTTAAAAGAATAATATATATATAACTCGAATAATTTATTATTATATATATATATATTTATACTACTATTAAAAATATTAACAGTCCATAAACGTTAATTATATTTTTACGCGAAAAAACGTGAACAATGATTTATTGGATATCTTCTATAAGATGATATAAAAATTGGTCATAAAAAAGTTTAATACTCGTCCGAAGAGTATCCATAAAACAGCGGATTATAATGGATCACAATGCTATATATTATCGTGCAAATATAATATAAATATAATATAAATATTGTATTTGTCATATAAATAACATTTCCAATAAAATCTCGTATGTAAAAAGATCAGCGGAAATAATAATAATGATAATAATTTTTATTTGCAAGTTTGATTAACGATCATCGCTCGTTGACAATGAAGCGAAGCGCGGTAAATCCTTCTTACCCGCGTTAATCTTTTCCACCTATCTCCGCTCCGGTTCTCCCTTTTGGCATCGAAACCCACGATCCATTACGAAACGAAGTGTGTTTCGTGAGGATTTGTGAGCATCTCCTCCGACTTAATGAGACGTCGTTACGCGTAGCCGATCTCGTGCAATATGAATTACCTATTGAACCAGTTTTGCGATACGCGATGCACGAGGCCCGTGATCCTTTCGATCTTGCGTCGATAAATTTCGTCATCCAGATATTCACTGACAGTTCCAGACAACGGGTAATGACGAGGATTTTTTTTTACAACACCACTTTCGCTTCCACTTTCATTTTCAGCTTTTCTATAGTTTCATCATCGGTATGATAGTTTTATTCTGTTTTATCGATCGAGCGGCGCAGATGTTGTTTTGACTAGCGATTCGCTTTTAATTTTCCACCGAATATTAGGACTGAAATGAGAACTATGATAACTTTGTATTAATTTGCATTAAATCTCTCTTTATCTTTTTAAATATTTCTTCTCAATTTCCAAATTATTAATAACATCTCATTTTATTCTATCTGATTTAAAAATGTTGATATTAATTTGATAAAAAAAATTCATTTAAATGCTATATCATTTGTATATTATTTTCTTTCTATTCTTGCCACGAGTAATTTCATATGATATGTTTTGTTATCCCATGTTAATACATCCATATCCACTTAATGCGAATGTTTAATTCATCTTAAATATGATATCATCATTAATCTTGATTGATGATTTCTCGTCATTCTTTAAATTGAGAACTTCTTTTATGAAGCTTCTTTCGTAATCGATTCGTTAACGATTATCTCTATCGCATATTTTTCTCTTCTTCAGGAAAGCATATAACATTAAAATATTAATGATATTAAGTTCATTTATCATTAAACCAACTGAAAAGTAGAGGATAATATGGAAATATCAAAGATAAATAATCTTATTGCTCGTTTATCTTCGTTCTCTTCGCGAAACAGGAAATGACAAGGCAAAAGAAATTTAATCATGTTTCCATTCGTAGCGTATAATCTTTATCTTTTTCTTCATTTTATTAAATAGCTCGACATTAATTTGATTGATTGATCATTATTAGAGATAGAAATGAAAGTAGAACGAACTCGAATTATCAAATTAAATAAGGATAATATCTTTTCTCGTGTCCGATTGAAAAATTAAATTCTCTTATTTTCTAATAATATTTTATTTCATTCTTTACGAATGAAAAATTAGATTCAGATTTCATTTTCTCTATAATATTTTTCCCTAATTCTTTTCTAATATCGATTTTTCTATTTATTTTTCTATTTTGTATTTATTTTTTTCTTTCAAACACTTAAACCTGGATTAAAATAACTCCATGGTTCGAATAAAGGCAAAATAATTTTCAAACCTGTGCTAAAAAAAAAAAAACTAGTCCACGTACAATGCGCGACATCCTGCACGTTTTAATAATAGATCTTTCGCCGTGAGAAGATTCTGCAAACGGATCGTACACGTTTCTGATGAATGTTATCCCGAGCTGGTGTTCTGTAATAGCGGGCACGAAAGTATGTAAGTAGTTCAACAGAGTGCAGGTGGAATTGTACGAGGAGAGTTTCGTGCGATGTAGGTAAGTACTTGCTTTATTTCGAAGTGCCGTGTTAGAAACGGTTAATGCAATAACCGGCGAATGATTGGAATATCCTTTCGATATCCTCCTCGATACGCGCGTATCTTTCGTTTTGCAACAATGCTTAATGATTAAATTGTCACTCGTTTCAAAATAATTCTGTCCTAAGAATCTTGTTATAATTTTGAAGAAAGAAAATAATAATAATAATATAATATTTTTCGTGATAATAAGTTAAACTTTCTATTCATTTTCTTTCTCCTTTTTTTTTTTTTGCAATTCATATCGATTACAATTAATCTAACATTCGTAACCGATTTTTACCTTGTAAAAAATCGGCCGATCGATGGATATAAATAATTATTGGAAGATCTTGTGTCATTGTTCTTCGATTATTCCACGGTGTATAATGGTATAATGATATAATGGCATATTTAAACGATTATGTAATCGCATTACAAAATCGGTTTTGATTCATCGACTATGGATCTATTGTCGAGTCATCCCCGTGAAGATTGCGGACAGCCATGAAATCTTCTTTGACCCATCTTATGGCAAATTATGACATAAGCTATTTTTGCCTATAAAGACTCTGAGCCGTGAGATAATATTAAAACATTCACAGTGTAATTCACTAAGAGTTTTGTACACGGTTCGAATCATCGTGTTACACGTAATAGGCATTATCGAGATTACAAAAGCCTCCGAAAACAATTGTGCGTTTCCTTGTTAGAAAATGCAACTTATGTATCCGTTGTTATGTTAAATAACTTCTTCTTTCGTTTTTTTCGTCTTAACTCACTATTTTATTAATATTTATTGAGTAACTAACTATCGATTTTTATATTGAGCAACTACTTCTTACTCTTCTCTTGCGTGTTAAATAACTAACTAATTTATCAAAAATTGTTGTTGTTAAATCGAGAGTATTCGTGTAACATGATTTCATCAATTGATTCTGTACAATTTTATTATCATTATATTTATAAGATAATATATTTAAATGGACATTTAAGTTTAATTCTCGATATTTATATAAGAAATAGAAGAATCAAAAGAAGACCTTTCTTTTAATCCTTTCACGAACGAATACGTGGCTTAATCGAATGAAAATACTCGAAAGCAATTCTCTCAATTCTTCGGGAAATTTCTGACTGGGCATCGAGCACAAGTGGAATCACTAAGCTCGGAGACATCAACCCTCGTTCATCGAAGTTCACGGGGGTGGGTGTCAAGTTACGGAGATTTCAACAGAAGCTCGAACACGATACCACATTCACCTCTCTCTCTCTCTCTCTCTCTCTTCAACCGATTATATCCTCCTTCTCACTTTTCTTTCCTCCTCTCTTTTTCCTCCACCCCAGAAATATTCATATATCTATCTTTTTCTCGATCGTTAACGATTAATTTTTCGTTAATTTCTCTTCTCAATTTTCTTCCTTCCTCCCGGATATTTCTCGTTTCTTTGTCTTTTGCACATGCAATACGTACGTACGTACGTACGTATTATACAATAACTGAGACTCTCTCTGTCAGCGCAAACTCGGCGTTATCGACCACTCGGCGGGACACGGCCACGTTTGTGTACCTTCGTGCCAGTGGTTTCCAAAGTGCACCTCTGCACACCTCTGCACACCTCAAACGGATTCAACGGAACGGACCTTGATAATCCTTTTGCATTTCACATTTTTTTTTTTTCCTCCTCTAGACTTTTTTTCTCTCTTCTCGTGGTTTGGAATTGTTCGTGGACCATTGGAACAGGCTCGAAAAGAAGGGGTTCTATTGTTAGGATTTATTATTCCAGATTTGTTTCTTCTTCTTGGAATTTTTTTTCGATCCAAGTAAATTTCTGGAGGACGATAAATATCAAATTCGTATTAATTTATCATTCTTCCACATTTATTCCAAAAACAGAATAAATAATAAAAAAAAAAAATGAATATTTACCTTTCTAATTAATTCTCAAAAACGGTTGAATATGTTCGTAGAACGAGTTTGTAAAACCCGCAGTTTATCGTACAGGAAATATTCGAGGGTTACGATGAGGGTTAATGATCGATAGGGTTCGAGTTTGGATTTCCATCGATTTCTGCGAAACCTTTTGTACGACAGGACACGACCCACCGTTTTCACCACGTGGCTAATGAAGTATCGCGTTAAACGGGAAACTCGACACCTCGGAGAGAGAGAGAGAGAGAGAGAGAGAGAGAGAGAGAGAGAACGTGAGCGCAAAAAGGATGGGAGACGCAGTTTGACAAACCGGGGTCGAACCAATCCAGCGTTGATTATCGGATCCTCTGAATTAGTTGCTTGACAACTTTGAGTTTCGAACTTTTTGAGTGAGTTATGTTTGGTTTCTTAAGATTTTTTTTCTTTATATCTCAATTTAAAATCAATTATAATCGAACGTAATGAAAATTTAAGTTAGGTTTTTTTTTTCTTCAAAGAAAAATGATATCTCGTGTTAACCCAATTGAATCTGGTTTTGTATCTAGAGAGAACATTGCAGCATTTTTCTGCAATGAAAATATTGAAAATTTATGCGAGGAGGAAATTGAATGTTGTATAACCAAGAACCATTTCTTGGAAGTATTGTTTCTTTCCCTCGTTGGAGAAAAATAAGAAAATGTTTGGATAACAAAATTCTTCTTGCAGTATGTATTATTCTTTGAGGAAATATAAAAACATTAAAAATTAATTGAAAAATTTATATTACAGCGTTTTCTTTTTCCCCTCCTCATTGTTATTCTTTACAGGATTCGAGAAACAACAAACTTATATTTAAAAAAAGAAAATGAATTGTAATATATTCCTTCTTTTTACTTTTAAAATATATACTTCAAACTTTATTCACTTCGAAACATAAAACGTAACGTAATAAAGAATCCGTTATATCGTTACGCAAAAGGAAACTTTTTAACATTTTTTTACACGTTTTTGATCCATTATTGCAAAGGATTAATATTGCGAGGCAATTTAAATCGTTTCGAAAGAAAATTAAATATTTTATTCGATACTTGTTCGAAATCGATTTATATTCAAATATTGTAGAACTATTTGATTTCGACGCTTTACGACATGCATTTAGCTCGAGCGAGATTGGATTTTGCGGAGCAACTGATATGCCGTAACACGGCACGGCATTTCGTATCGCACGGTTGCCTATCTACAGGCGTTTCCTTACAGGCAAAGTTAAATTACTTAAATAATAAAATAAAGCGCGTCAATTTTTGCGCGTCAACTTTTCCATTCGTTTAGAAAACTTTCCAAAGATATTCCATAAATATTATAATGATGTCTTGAATACTTTCAGTCTATGGACTTTTCAGAGTTATCGATTATTACGATCGCAGTACGTAAACGTTCTTCCATTCGAAGGAATCACTATTGAAATCACCAGCATCGCGTACGTGACGGTAATGCTTATGTTACGTGTTTCTACGTAGCAATTGGACCCACGTTGGATCGATCGTGGAGACCTCGACGAGGAGACTTCGACAGCGTTCAGGGATTCCTACTGACCCACGATGAAAACAGGATCAGAAAGTTTCTCGTTTCTCGTGGCAACTCGGCATCCACGGAGATTAACTAAGCGTGCGTCGTTCAATCTTCTTCGAAAATCTTCGAATTAATTTTCTTCCTTCCTTCCCTTCGTCTGACCATTTATTGATCCTTTTCACTTTTGTAATATCGAATTTTATTCTTCGCTAGTGTATCGTTTTAATTTCCTTGCATTTGAGGAAGTGTTAATGATATTTCTTATTGAGACGTTTGTCTATTTTATTTTTTGTTTGTTTTTTTATACGGGTTAAAGAAATATAAATTGAACACCGTGTATGAGAAATGGAAATTTTTAAATAATTCATATTTTGCAAATTTTGTACATTGGGTAATTTATACAGGTATTTGTCACGTTTATATTTTATGCAATGTATATTTTGTTCTGTAAAGATAATGTCATTGATAATAATTTATTATTATTATTAATGAATGTTTCGCATACATTTGTATTAAAATTTTCTCGAAAGATAACAAAGAGATATATAGTTTTATCCATTCATATGTAAATACATGTTTCGAGAATTTTTAATTAATTGTTATGAATTTCTATATGATTTATAAACATAATTAATTTATATTTTATGCAACAATGATAAATATTTTTGTATTATATTTCTCATAATTTTGATATAAAGTAATTTATTAGAACAAAATCTTGTAATTTTTAATTATAATTTACTTTGATAAATATTATAATTTTTTAAAATTAAAATATATTAGATAATTGATTAACATTTTCGTATAAAAATTTTCACTGCAAATGTATCGATTTTTACGTAATTCTATTTCAAAATCAAAATGTTATCACTCCCAATTTACTCAATTAATAATATTCACAGATTAAATGTATACAAGTTAAAAATTCATTTAAATTTTTTCGAATTAAACGTCAGAAAAACTAATGAATCCAAAATCCAAGTGAAATCGCAATAATCCATCCTACCACGGATTTACCACAACCGTAAGCCCATAACTCCACCCTGATATCGTACGAATTTCTTTCAGATCCTCTCGTCAAGCCGACGATCTGACTTCCATCTCCCTTCGAGGAAGCCATATGATTTTTCTCTGTTGCTGGTGAAATTTAAATCCAACGAATCCACTGATATCTTCCTGGATTTTTATGATTTTTAAATATACAAGATAACAATAAATATTTTCCAAATGATTGAATTTAATTTTCGTTTTTTTCGTAAAGAAAAATTTGCTATTTTTGTTATTTTGAAATTTGCATATTTTTGGATGCAAAAATAAAATATGAAATAATTTTTAACGAATCGAAGTGACAGACAGATTTTTTAATTTTCTTTTAAGTTATAATTAAAAATGTTTATGCATTTGAATGTGTAAAAATCTATAGAATACGCGTGATATCACGTGAAAAAGATATAAAATATTCATAGAACACATGATATTCGAGTATTATTTAATAATGAATCCAAAATTATGGAGATTCGAATCACTTTGAAAGCATAATACTCTTAAAAGTATCGATAAATCTTACAAGAATTTGAAATCTCGATAAAAGTTTCGATCAAATTTTAATAAAACAGAAACAGGCTTGAAATGACAAGGAATTCGAATCTTCTTATCCTATTCGATTCTCCAAGCGAAAAAACGTTATCATAAATTCTCAAATTCTCATTCACTCCTCGACTTATCAAGATTGTTATTAAAATTTCCAAGAATTCGAAGAAATTAAAATAATACGCGTAACAAAAACTTGTTCAAAATCTTATTACGATATACCCAATACTTTATACCGTAATATTTGAAAAAAATCGTTCGAACCTAACCTCAAAATCCGTCTGTTCGAAACAATGATCTGACAGGTGGGACGAGTTGCGCGAGTCGGGATAAAACTCGTCACCGGGTCAATCGATGGCGAATCGAGCGGCTATTTAACCGGGTCGTAACCTCTAGCAAGTCTAGCCTTTGGGACGAGGTCGTGCTGATCCAGATCAGTCGGTCTCGTGCCTTACCTGTACGTACGAGCCGCTCTCCTGCAATCGTTACCCCGGATTCTGCGCACTTATCGACCAGCCAGTGAGGACACCTTTGCATCCTTCTGTGTATCCGTAGAGTACACTATTCGCCTATACGAATTCTCTGTCCAAACAGAGGAGTAGGAAAGGTAAATTTGCTCCACGAGTTGTTTCTGATCGCTCGTATTCGACACGGTATTTCGACACCGCGTGCAAGGTATATATGTACAGCGCTGGTTCTTTGTTAAGCTCGATGATTTTCCAGGAAAGTATCGAATTTGTAACGATTGTTTGATAGTTGATTCAAGAGATTGAGCTTAACTTTGATCGCCTTTCGAGAAAAAGATTCGGTCTTTGATTCGAGTTAGGTTATGTTCGATGTGTATATGTGTGTACGTTTGCTGGAGATTTCAATTGAGCGTTTGTGATGCAATATCTTTATAATTCTAGAAAAAAAGAAAAACTATAATATCACTTTAAAAATAATATGGAAATTATATGGATACAATTAACAAATACGTAATTTAACACGTTCGTAAAATTAAGATCCAATTTCAAGCAATGATAATTATAAACACGGGCAAGCATATGATGTGATTAAAAATGAAACGAAATATTGAATATCCATTGAATAGATTCGTGCACTGTTATTCATAATCTCGAAATTGCCACGTTTAAAAAAAAAAAAGTATCGGAAATACCGTGAATTGTGAATCGAATTTACGAGACAAGAGTAAACGAATTTAAATGTCACGGTATTTATAATTTCGTAGAGAGTGATCAAAGAAATGTCAGGCTGGAAGGAATTTTTTAGTGCGTTCGATGAGAAATATTTTTGAAGCTAAATAATAGCACCGTGTATTATGGTTTATTCTTACAAAGGATCGTGGTTGTGGGAGACGGTAAAAAGGTGTAGGTGTTCGTAGGTAACCTGCATCGATCCACTTGACCTGGTGTTGACGCTTCTCTGTGTTCACGCCCAAAACATGAAGCCAGCTTCCCCCTGTTACATTCGTTTCATTTATCTTCCCTACCATGTCGATATATTTCTCTTCTAAATTAACACCGATTGTTCTATTTCTTCCTCTTCTTTCTTTCTTTTTTTTTTGTTCATCTCTAAATAGCTCTTGTTGTATTTCTGAATAGTACATCTGTAGGATATTTTCAAAAATACTTTGACATACAATATAATATTTATAAAAAATTATCGTGAATCGAAGCATAATAAATTTTGATAATGAATTGATAATGAATCTTTTACGATACTGAAAATTTGTTCCAATTTCTTCTTCTAAAATCGTTTCTCCAAAAAATTAAATATAATCCTGTACAAATCTCAATGTGATGTAATTTTCAATTATTCCTTCCTCGAAAATTTTCCACTCCCTTCGTGTAATCTTGGAAATATGACAGTACGGTTACAGAGAGAGCACGTTACTATCAGACAGAAGATCAATTTTCGAAATTTCATTTTGATCTGGTTACCGTTCGATGTTGGAACTTGAAGAGCGTTTGATGTGCACGTAGCAGACCCCTGCTCAAGGACGAGGGGGCTGTCAAGTCAGGATAGAATTAAAGGTTAATCCCGCCGGGTATACAGTGGCTGCGAGGGACGGATTTCCCTCTTCTTTCCACTTTAACTCATCTTCTGCATCGATAGAAGCCTTTGTTTTTTGCTCCAGACTTCAAGATACCATAAATATTTGTGTACTTAAGTGCCTCTGGAATATAAGAACAGGCTGTTCGACACGAAACATCTTTGTCCCTTTGAGACAATTGTTGAATTTTATTTTTCAATTTCACCATCGTGTATTTAAAGTTTTTCTTCTTTCTTTCTTCTATATTAAATGTACATATATATTTATATATTTTGAATATAATAATTGAATTCGAGATAAAATTTTATTGGTTAATAAATCTGTAAGAATTTTAGATTACAAGTGCTGCAATTAAAGCAATAGTATAAACCTTGATATTCATATCTTTTTGATTTATGAGAGTTATATGTAGATGCACAATTCAATCTTTATTTTATTAGCTTCATTATAATTTTAAATATTTGTAATAGCATTTAACTTTCGATTGCATGTTTCTCATATCAGTCAGATCTCTCAGCATTACATACGTTCGTAATAATTTCTGATCCATCTTTTAATTCGTTTAAACAAGTTTATATCACAAGTTTCCTTATATTATTGCACGATATGATAGAAAGTTATGAAATTACAGAACGATTCATTTAAATAGAATAATACAATTTACGAATATTAGAGGTTTCAAATTTAGTTTGGATAAAATATTTATTGAAATAATATTAATGCACAAATCAATTATTGCTCGTTTAATACGTTTGAATAAATATTAAGAACGTAAATATTAAAATATTCAATCAACGTTTAAAATTTTAAATTTTACTTTTAAAATTATCAATATTGCGATATTGATACTCAATGTACATTTAATAAAAAGAATATTTAATTTTAATTAATTTTTCATATCATATAAAACGATATAAAAAATATATATTATTTACAATTATTTCACATTGATCTTCATTGATGAATATAATAAAAATTATATATCACACGTGAAATTTGTCACGTATATAATAACGGATATTTTTTTCAGTATTGCCTCAGGAATTCTGGAATTAGTCACATTTCACCGTAGATTACACGAGAACGGACATTTATTCGATATTGATGCTCGTCGATTTACCACGAATCTCTTGGGTAAAATTGGCTTTCTGCTTTCTGGATTACACCGAGACCGATATCTCAGCCACCTAGGGAACATATTCGAGCAATTTCGAGTACAATTCCTTTTTGTCTATTCCAACGTTATCTCGTTTCCACGCCTCATTTAATACCTTAACTTTCCATTGTGTCTGCTTTACAATCTTATCAGCTTTTTTTTCCTCTTCAAATGGAAACAATAATTTACCATAATAAAGGAACATACGATACACTTTTACTTTAAAATCTTCGTCTCGATATAAATTTATTATTATACACAATTTCATTTGTTACATATGATATTTCTAACTTTTTTCACTCGTATTCTTGACCACTCTTAACTTCTCTTTCTTTTTCTTTAATTCTATGAAGAATTCTATGAAGTCTACGAGAAATATAATAAGAGAAGGAGAAAAGAGGAATTGGCGGCGAGAACTGCGAAAGAAGGGTGCGTAACCCTCCCAACCGTTTCTGTCGTATCGTTGTTGCAATCCCGCAGACAATCCGTAAGGGCTTAACGCTGTTTCAACAAGGGATTACCAGCGCTTCCCTAACCCGAACGATACGCGATCCTTTCGTATCCGTATCAGGGACAAACATTTAAATTGCCAAGATTACGACGTGGTCGAAACTTTTCTCTTTTTCCCCCCAGTTAAGATAAACACCTTGGCCTCCAACTTGGCAAAGCTATTTCGGAAGGATTTTCCAAAAAAAATTCCTGGATGTTTTCTAATTAAATTTAATTGATTGATTCGTCCTGGAACTGCATCAACTTTAATACCTAGGGATGGAACTGTTCATGAATGAATTACGTCTGTTGATGTTGTAATTAAACGTAGTGGAATTTTTATTGGAATTACTATTCGATTATCAGTTTCTAGTAAACGAAATTGATTTAAATTATTATAATTTAGCATATATGAATCAAATTCAATATTATTAAATTCTGGGTATTCATATGATCAATATCATTGATGACCAATTGATTTAATTGAAAAAAAAGGATTTACAATTTCATCAATTAAATATAAAATTTTTAATGATGGAAAACAAATAATTAATAAAATAATAATTGGAAGGATCGACACATGGCGTACAGCGAATATTTAAGGAAATTTATCTCTTTATCATCTAGGAAAAAATGTGTAAAAAGATATATAATATATGATGAAATATTATCAATTATTTTTTTTTACACAATGATTCAATTCAACAACAGAATAACAGAATCCAGTTCCAATCGTGTGTTTATTCGAAGGATATCTGATTATATATTTATTGTCATCTTGATTTGATTTTTCTTTCTTTTTCTCACGAATCCTGAGTCATCGAGGAAATTAGCTCTTTATCATCTAGGAAAAAATGTATAAAAAGATATATAATGTATGATAAAATATCGATTATTTTTTTTTATACAATGATTTAATTCAACAACAGAATAACAGAATCCTGTTCCAATCGTGTGTTTATCGTTCGAAGGATATCTAAATATATTTATTGCTATTTGATTTTTCTTTTTTTTTCTCACGAATCCTGAGTCATGGAGGAAATTAACTCTCGAAGGAGTTCGTATCTAGGAGTTAATAAAGGCTGGATATGGAAATTTTCTATTCAAATGCGATATCACTCTGGGCGAAGATACGTCAGGATGCACGAACGGGTCGCTTGTCGCTTTAATCCGTGTACGTGTTTCGCTCGGGGCGATCTTTCACTACAATTTGCATCTTTGAATATTATTATTTCGAGGAATACTCATCGTCGAATCGCGTGTTCGTAACGTTTCGTTTTGATCTTTTTTTCTTTTTTTCTTCGTGGGTCGAATCGACCTTGGACCTTAAGAGTCTAAGGTTTCGCGTTTTTTTTTCAACATTCGTGCTTCCTTTCGTTTCATTTCGAATATAATTTCTCTCCTATTCTGTTCTAGAAACAAGTAATATAATATTGAAAAAGAATTTTTGAAAAATAAGTTTGTACGAATAAAATTTCCATTAATTAATAGTGCAGATTAAAAATTTGTAATAATATGTGAGAAGAAAATAAATAAAGAGAGAATCTGAATGCCAGAGATATTTGTATTCGTATATTATTGTTAAATCTTGATTCTACTGTTGGAAAGGTTACAAAAGATCCATTTGTTTATTATTCCACATTATCTGTAACAAGATAAGAAGATCTATCATATATAAAGATCTGAATATTTTAAATGAAACATTTTATATTCTGCATAAAATGCACATAAATGATAAGAATTATTTATATATTATATATTTGTGTTATTCATAAATGGTTTTTCTCTCATATATTTTTTACACTTTTAAAATGTACAAATTTTTTATTCACACGATATTGTCGAATAATATTGGATTAGATTTAGAAATAGATTTTTATATTATATCTTTCTTTATATTCCTTTTTTTGTTATTCAAATAAAAAAGAACAAACAGTAAATGCGATAAATAAATTACTAATCTATTTCTATTAAATTTTATTTGTGTATAAATATTTTCTATATTGAGAGAGGATTTCATTTGCTTGTTTTTATCCATTAAGAAGAAAATTTCTAAAGAATAACGACCAAGTTCTATAATTTATTATGTATACGTTTATGGAACGTGTTTCTCGTTCACCCTTCTGTTCACTCTTCGAAGGGCAGTGTTTGCTTCTAAGATCATGCCGCAAAAGAGGCTCTCGTGAAAATACGATTCGCTTAAGATCAAAGGCAAAGGTATTGGCAAAGAGAAAGTCGCTATAATTCCGTTTGGTTGTTCATTCGACGGTAATATATTAAATACAAAGGTGATCGTTACTTAAAAGAACTTTGGTATATTATACATTTAATAATTGAAAAATATATATAAACAACGTGTTTATTTTTTTTATTTCAATGAAATTTATTGGAGAATTCCAAATATTTGATAATTTGTAATTACAAAGTTAAAATAGAATGAAGTTTTAAAACATTCCTGATTGCAAGAAATTGAAAAAAAAAAACTTTAAGAAAATTCCTACAAACCGTTAAAAATTGAAAAATATATATAAACAACGTGTTTATTCTTTTATTTCAATAAAGCAATGAAATTTATCAGAGAATTCCAAATATTTGATAATTTTCAATTACAAAGTCAAAAATATATATAAACAACGTGTTTATTCTTTTATTTCAATAAAGCAATGAAATTTATTGAAGAATTCTAAATATTTGATAATTTGTAATTACAAAGTTAAAATAGAATGAAATTTTAAAACGTTCCCGATTGCAAGAAATTGAAGAAGAAAAAAAAAACTTTAAGAAAATTCCTACAAACCGTTAAAAATTGAAAAATATATATAAACAACGTGTTTATTCTTTTATTTCAATACAGCAATGAAATTTATTAGAGAATTCCAAATATTTGATAATTTTCAATTACAAAGTCAAAAATATATATAAACAACGTGTTTATTCTTTTATTTCAATACAGCAATGAAATTTATTGGAGAATTCTAAATATTTGATAATTTGTAATTACAAAGTCAAAATAGAATGAAATTTTAAAACATTTCTAATTGCAAGAAATTGAAGAAAAAAAAAAAAAAAACTTTAAGAAAATTCCTACAAACTATTAAAAATTGTTTCGACTTATATTACTTATAATTTTTATCTCAAGTAAAATTCCTTTTTTAATTACGAAACGATATTTTAAAACGCTTCCAATGACCAAAAACCAACAAAAAATAAAAAACCTTGAAAAACTCGTAATAATACAAGTCATTAACTCGTAACAAAAAGACTCGTTAAGCTGCCAAAAAAAAAAGCGTTACGTTCCAGACATTCCGGAGGCTTCGAATAACCTATCTAATGAAGTACTACTAAATCCAAGCTAAGAAGGGGGCGCCTCATCCGACAAAGGCGGTCTCGTACCTACGCTTCTTTTTACCTTGCTTGTCGCCTCGAAAAAGGCGCGTTGGAAATTGCTCAAAAAAAAAAAAAAAGAAGAAGAGAAAAAGTAAAGTGAAGGCTCGAGTAGAAAAAAGAAGCCGTCTCTGATTCTGGAAGGATATCGATTTACTCGAGCCTTCGACCTTATCGCTTCTCAACCTATATATATATATATATATATATATATATATATATATATATATATACATATCTACATCGTTTCTTGTTGCCAAGAGGTAAGAAAGGTAGCGGCGAAAAAAGTGGCTCGACAATCTACGATATTTCCTCGCGCATCAGGTTAGGCGCGTCCTTCCTAGAGGGAACGATCGAAAGAAAGTCGTGAGAAGATGGAAAAACTTGGACCGCCGCCCCTTATTCCCCTCGCTCTTTCACCCACCATGTCCGTGGGGATTCATAAGAAAAGTTACGTACTTCGAGGTGATTTCCAACGTCGGCCTCTTTCTTCTTCTTCTTCTTCTTTTTTTTTCCATGTACAAACCCTCCTTCTGAAAAAATACCGACCACGCTTTAGCTTTTCATCCCTTCCCTTTTTACGTAAAGCGCCGTCTCCTCGTTACGGGATCAACCACTTCTTGCTTGCCTTTCGAGAAAAGTTTCACCGAGAAATTTTCAACTTTTTTCTATTGTCCAATGATATGAATTATATATATGAATTCGTTTGAAGAAAGGGAATGCGTGTATATTGAAGAAAAAGAATTTCAATCTTTTATAATTTTTTCGTTTATTATTTTAAAGAATAAAAATTATTCTCGTTTATTCTTTCCTTTTGAATAAAATTTAAGAAACAAGCTAGAAACATCAATTTTCATTTCGATTTCATTCAAGATTAATACGCAATGAATGGAATCATTTTGAATGATTCTCCGTTAAGTAATTAATAATAACAAGCGCGTGTCATACGTCGAGCTATAATTTTTCGAATTTTATGGGACGGTAAGGAAATAAGTTATATCGGTTGAAGCGTTTGGAAAGAGGATTCCTCCAAGTCTGAGGAACATTATCGGTCGAGCCATGAAACTTTATTGCCTCTTCTCCCTTCCTTACTCCTTTCCTGTTTGTCCATTGAAGGAAGTGAGAAAGGGAGCTACTTTTCCCCCTACCGCAGAAACTCCCTGCAACATCCCTCCGAGTCTTAACACACACCCATTTGCACGTGTCTACGATATTTCTGGGGAAATGTCCATCTGGTCACGAGATATCTCTTTATTTCCTCCCCTCGCGTACCTTGCGTAATAAACGTTCCAACTTTAATCGTAAACCGCTCGCGTAAACTTTTCTCGATTATTATATTTTTTTCGCTTACTTTTTTTTTTTTTTTAAAAATTATCTTACGCTGTAAGATAAATGCATTTGATGTTAATAAAAAATAATTAAATTTTTTATTATGCATCCGTGTATCGAAATAGCGATAAAATTGAAATATCATTTTATATAAATAAAAAATTATGAATAGCTCATAAGAATCTATTTATTTTTAACATATTAAACACGATTCATTAAATATTTATTAATGTATAATAACAATTTATTTTCAAAAGAAGATATTTTTACATACGTACGTATCCTTTTATCCTTTTCTTTTATCCCTTCTTCCTTTTCATTTCCGCATTTACCTTATCTTTCTTTTCGTATTTTACATTCTCTTTGAGCCTTTGTGACCATTCCTCCCTTCCCCTCCTCTAAGTACATCGAGCTTTAATACACCTTCCGTCTACATTTTTATCTTTGCCCTCCTTTCTTCCTCATATTTCTTTCAAACTTATTCCCTCTTTAAAATTATTATATATAGCAAAATCTTCAACGTTTCCTTTTTTAATAAAAAGTTTCTCTGTTTCGATGAATCATCAGAAAATTAATATTTAATTTAAAAAAAAAATAATCATAATAAATTGCACTGCAACAATTTCCAAAGATTCATTCATCGGTATTTTAATCAACCTTCCCCCTCCCCCAATTCCACGCTTATTTCCCCCGATCATCCTCCTTTGGATTCCCATTCATCCCCGGTTTTTCGTCCAGTCGACAATAGACCCGCATCCTCCGAGGCGAGAGAACCTTTCTCTCTCTCTCTCTCTCTCTCTCTCTCTCCTCTATATATATATATATATATATAAAATCGTGGGGTGGACGCCAGTGGGGGCTTTGGTTGTTGGAACCGTAAGCTAATATTACGGTGCCCCGCGGCGAGCTGGAAAATTTCATTGAAACTTCCATTATTCATCCGCGGAACGGGTCCGTCCATCCGTTCCTACCTTTCCTGGCGGTAAATTCAATTCGAATTACAAGGGCACGAATTAGCCGGCCGTCCCTTCCACCTTCGCCCTCTCTTTCTCCATTTCCTCCGCGATTTCCTCCAATTCGGATTGCGCGCAATTAGCCGACGAATTTTCCTAATTCTCCTCCTCCCGTTCCTCGCGTTCCTCCGTGTCGTTCGACGATTGTCGCGACTCGGACAATTCGATTGCCTGCGAATTTGCGCCGATTCTTCCACACCGTTGTTTGTGTCAAGCGTTGTCGCTTTAGATTTCTTTCAGATGGGAATGAAAATTTTATTAGGATAGGAAACGTTTAATTTGAAGTCTCTTCTCCGCTTTTCTTTTTTCCATCTTGGTTATGATTTGTAAAATTGACAGACTAATGTTTTTTTTTGAATGATTATATTTTATTTTATATATACATATATTTATTTAATTATATATATATAAATATTTTATTCACAATATAAATAAATACAACAAAAAAAAAACAATAATACATATATTTTATATTATTTTTAATTAATAAAATTAATAGAAAATTTAAAAATACTTATAAATTTAATAATTTAATTTAAATTTATGTTAAAATTTTATATTAATTAATAAAATTATAAATTTAGAATGTATGAATAAATATAAATTTAATTTAATATCTAAGTTAATAGTATAAATATTTGAATAAATATGATTATAATAATTTTTAAATAAATTATATTGTGGTTTTAAAATTAATTGTATTAATTAATTATATATAAAATATAAAAATTATAATTAATAGAGGATTCTGAAACAATAAATAAAAGTTTTATTCGGAAATTAATTTTAGTAAAGATAAATATAAGCCAACTATAGCGGTTAAACTTGATTTATAAATTAATTTTTTCTAATACGAATTTAAATTAGTTGTTAAAAATTATAATTAAATTTATTAATTTTAGGTGAAATTTGTAATTAATTAATAATAATTATAAATAATTTTTTTTGTCATTAAAAAATTTAATGAAAAACTAGGATTAGATATCCTATTATAAAAAAGTAATAATATTAAGTTATTAAATGTTGAACCATTAAAATTAAATGATATGGCGGCTTTTTATATCTAATTAGAGATGCTCGTCGATTAATTCGAGCTAAATAATTATAAATTGTTGAATCAAAATTTTAAAATATGTCGAAGAATAAGTTTATGTAATTATTGTAACAAATAGTGTATCATTTGTATTTTTCGATGCAAATTTGAATTGAATATGCAAGGAAAATATGATATTATAGAAAATTAAATTTTTATTTAAAGTAAAAAAAAAGCAAAATTAACTTTCATATATAAATTAAAAATTTATAAGGTGTAATAATGAAACATGTCGAATCAATTGTTCTCTCCTGCAAAATATTCGTCATCATCCTTGATCGATACGTAACACGTACGAGAGATGGACGATCGTAGATAAGGAATCGACTATATATAATCGACTCGATTTACCGGCATACACATCCGGAAATACATTTTCGTTTCTCGTGTACGAGGGGAGGGACAAACGATTCGATCCCCCCTGCGAAATGTCGCGAAAGCAATTTTCTCAACAGAATCGAACGCGCTACGAATTGCCATTCCTTCTCTCCT
This sequence comes from Apis mellifera, assembly GCF_003254395.2. Lineage (NCBI taxonomy): Eukaryota > Metazoa > Arthropoda > Insecta > Hymenoptera > Apidae > Apis > Apis mellifera. The sequence continues at coordinate 8,542,379 of NC_037644.1, read as the reverse complement.
TCCTTTGCCTCCTCGACTCCTCGATGGCCTGATCGATGGTCCGACCGGCTGCATTATTCACTTCTTCAGTGACGAGAGTCTCTCTCTCTCTTTTGAGAATGTCCCTCAAATTTTCACGAATTTTTAACAATTTTCAGCCTCGTTTTGTGCAAATATTAATTCCAGTTAATCTTAATCTTAATCTGTTAATTTTTGTTGAGTAAAAAAATAACGATACGTCGGAATATTTGATAATATTGAAGTAGATTTTTAAGAATAGAGAGTAAGTATTTTTATTCAAAATGGAAAAGGAAATTGTATTTTAGTATATTTACAAATAATATTTTGTATTTATAATTTCAAATAAATCTTTTAACTCGAATATTACTACACTGTTTAAATTTTATCACGACAGAAGCTAAATCATAAAAAATATAACAAACTGAATAAAATAATATTTTAGAACAATATTTGTTCTTTCTAATACCTTTTAATCCATACAGCATCATCACACCGAAAATTGAACACGAGAAATAGCAATTTCAATCAAAATTGTATCAATCATTTCGGAGAAAGTCGCCCGATATTCTCGGTTTAACCCGGATATGTTAACACAGGTAATTGTTTAACGTGGAAAGTGAAGGCAGAACAAATATAGCGATTCGTCGAAACGCTCTTATTTCTCGCCTCGTATCGCGAATTTATTTGAAATACTAATAACATACGCCGCATATTTCGACTCATCGTGTATTATTTTCAATCATAACGAACGCTCCGCACGAAGATTCCATGGCGCAATTCGATCATGCAACACGGTATTGCTACCGTAACACGAGAGCCATTAAGAGAGGGAAGAGAGTTCATTCGAGCCTAGATATAACGATTAATCAGCGCTAAAAATATTTTCAGATTGCGTCGACATCCGCGTGGGCGAATCTGGATGTCGATTAATCGAGCCACGAATTTTTCTTTTTCTGTTGCACAATGCGACATATGGCGAAATAAATTACATCTAGTTTTTCACAAATTTCAATACAATTATCTCGATACGAATTTTATATAAAAATCATAGATCATAGTATTATTTTTGGTGGAATCATTGAAAGGATAAAGGAGCATCAAATGTAAATAATAAAAATGATAATTGGAATTTAATGGTGTTCGATAAAAATTGAGCGAAATTCTAAATTTCAGATCATAATAAATAAATAAATAATGTGGAATAAAGAAGAAAGAAAAATATCTGTCAGCACGTTCGAACGTTTACCTCGCTGTTTCCTCAGATCACGTATCAGGAATCAAAATACTCGATCATCGAGCTCGATTCAATTTGTTCGGTTGGAAAATTGCATGGTTGTGCGCATCATTCCAAAGATTTTACGAAACACTTCGAGGGATTAGCGCAAGTCTGCTATTAATTGCAGCATGCTTTTTTTTTTCATAGCACGCGGATCAAACCATCTTTTTATGCACGTTAAGTGTTTCACGTGATGCGATGAATCTGGTGCAACGAGATGTTGGCACATCTCTCTCTGTCAATAATTATTCTTTATTTATGAGGAAATGATAATAAAAATTTTAATGGATATTTTTTCATGTCAAATTTACTTTTATATTTTCTCGATAACAATTATACAATATATGATAACGAAGCAAATATTCCATTATATTCATATGGATATGATTTAATTTAGGTTAATAAATTAATTTTTTCAAATTCTTGTCGTTGTAATAATTTGTAAAATTATTAAAAAAGTTTTATACTTAGAAAAATAATGCATTATATATATATAATTAATATAAATATTTTCTAGTTAAATATTTAAGTTGAATAAAAATACACACATTTTAATTATTGCATTTTAAATAGCTCTAATTAACTCAATTATTATTTGATAGTTATCTGGTATTATCGTATATTATATATTCACCTGGCATTATTATATTCCTCACTAAAATTAATAGCAGTTGTATATAATAGAAACTCATAAAATTTGTCGACCAACTTTTACAAGTTTTCTTTTTTTTTTTTTTCATCCATTTAACCCGGCGGATATAACTTTCAAAAGGAACATTGTTCCTTTTATTAATATTCTTTGCAAAACGTGTCATCCATCATTAATCACACTTTGAATTAGAAAAGTCTTTTTTACAATGCGCTCATGTATTAACTCATGACTCATCTATACGTGATCACGAAAAAGAGGCACGTTTTCTCAGCGTTCACTTCTGTATTTCACACCTTCATAGTCTTGATAAATACTGTGTCTTGAATTATGCAACCTATAATATCGCTTTCCTTAGCTAAAACACGTCCTAGCTAGAAATTTGTTATTTTTCAATATATGTACATTGAGCATTTTAAAATTCTACACTGTTTCTTAAACTTTTAAGTTTAAATTGGAAAAATTTGTGTTAAATATAGAAATAAAGATTTAATTTATTTTATATGATGGAATGATATAAATTTCTTCACACAGTTATATTATTCATTTGCTTGCAATAATTGACACAATTGAAAATTTGCAATCTTTAAATAGTATTTTATTAATAGAATCATATAAGTGGATTTTCATATTGTACATTTAAAATTTTTATAAGGTTTTGAAGTATAAAAAATAATATATTTTTAATTCTAATGCTAGAACAGAATATTTTAAGATAAGTAATAAATAAAATAAGAATTAAGAATTTATTTTATAATTTCAACGAATACAATGTTTAAAGAAAAAAATCTATTGAAGATCTATTTTAAATCTATTGAACAAGCATGTGAAAATAGAATATCTGCTTTATAAAAGAATTTTGCTCGAAATATATAGGATGTTATCGATAAAGATATTGGATATGTGAACAAGATTACGTACAAGAATAAGATAAAACAAGTTTGCAAAATCTAATTTTCAATACAGTGGGATAGTGGCAAATTGTTGAAATTGAACTTTCTACGTGTTATCCCGAAAAAGTTTTAAGCTTGTTAAAAAGATAAATTTCCCTGAAACTAGCCTAGAAATTTATCCTCTCGTAAAATAGATTTATGTATGGAAAAAACTTTGCTACAAGTCCAAGAAAATATACGTACGTTAATAAATTATTATCTATTATATTTTTATGCAACTTTCATTCGATTCAAAATTATTTACAATATTTTCTTATATTCCCCAAAATATATTATCCATAAAGTAACAATTCCATTCACTCACTCAAGAATTGCAGATTTGAAAATTAAAATAAAAATACAATCGTTACAATAAACAATCTTCAACATTTCACCAATTTCTCTATTTATCCTGTAACAATAATCTAATCAAACTCAAATACAAAATCAAAAGATAAACACTAACATATTTCACTCTCGTCCTCCTAATATTACATTAACAAAATCAACACAATAAATAACACAAGTCCAAATAGAACAAATACAAACCAAAATTTCAAACGTGTCCACACACACATAAACACACACACCTCGATATCGAGACGTGAACATTGTTGTACATTCTTCAACCCTTTTCTTCTGAACATCCCTCCCCCCTCCTCAGGAGTTTGCTCGCGCAATATTTGCATTGTTCTAGTAGAACGAGGCTCTACGCGTCCTCTCCCCTTTTGCAGCGAACCGTGACGAGACGAGCCGGTGCCCGAGCCCTCGTAAATCCATTTATTTATTTATTTATGTGCCACGGGAGCTGGAAACCGGATGGTCGTGGGGACCAGAGTGGCGGAGAGGCTTATAGCCACGCATCGAGCCCTGGGGATTCCCCTGGGACCGGCTCGGATGGGGGAGATCGGAAAAGTCACGGAGAACGCGTGGATATAGGCCCGCGTTGATGCCTATTCCAGAAGAAGTAAATTCTCGGGAGGCAACGTGGGTTGAAACGAAAATGCTGTTGCGCCACTTATACGCACGCTGGGACGAGAAAAAAACCGATCGTCGCGCTTTTGTCCATCCGTAAGAAAGTTGCACAGAGATTCTTTGAATGTTTAATTTTGCATTTATTGATTGGTGATATTTGTTTTGGTGATTCTTAATGAAAAAGATATTTAATATAAATGGATTTTGTAATTTTTCAGAGTTTGTTTTGGCCTCTAGAATGTACTTTTTCAAAAATGATAAATATTCTGTAGAATAAAATTTTGGGAGAAATTGAATGTACATGTAATCGATGGGTACATTCAATTTTTGATTATTTTTACACGATAGATTAAGCTTTTTTCGTTCATGCAATGTTATGAATTGTCAAATATAAATATTAATATTTAATGAAAAAAAAAAAGATTTACGAGCGATATTTTCATATTGGATATTAAAATTTGTAACAAATTAGCAAAGGCAATTTGAAATATAGAGTAATTTTTAATTATTCTCATTTCAATGTAAATTAATGTTCTCCGCGGTATTTATGTTTCGTAACAATGTTTAACGGAATAAGAGATGAGAGAATTGTTATTGTAAGATGAACAGGATGGTTAATTTATCACTGATGTTTTATCAGAATATCTCATAAAAGATTGTCTAGAAATGCTATTTGCCTCGACCAATTCATTCTGCATTAAGTATAATCAAATCGTCGTAATGAAAACGTAACGATGCTTCAAACAACTAAGAGATATGATATTAAATGCAAGAGAAATCATTTCTTTCAATGAAATGTTAAAAGTTAAAAATTTAAATAGTTGACATTAATAATATACAAATATATTAATTTATTTCTCTACGCGAATAGAAATTATTACATACTTTGACGTCTTAAAAAAAATTACATCCACTATGTTTTTATTAATGTGAAATAAAAAAAAAAATATTGTTAGGTTAAAAGATTGATGACGTTCGTTATTTTAATTTAGGGGAAAAAATAGTTTGATTATAATAATTTTACGCGATATAAAAATAATATAAAATTTGAATTAAGAAAAAATATTTATTTATATTTATTTAAAAAAAAATAACTTCAAATTTGATTTATTATACTCGATCCAGAAAATAGGGAATAAATAAATGTTATTAATATTAAAATACTCGATTACTCGATCATTCAAATGTCCAAATTGGGGAAACGAAGCGTATTCTCACGAGGCTAACTACTATACTATAAACGGAAATGACGATACATTCAGGAAGTTTTCTTTCTCGTTATCGTTTGACTTTCGCGTTTCGTACTGAAAAACCTTTTACTTTCTGAATATTTAATGAGACAGCTTACATAAATTTCTCATCGTTTAAAGGTTTTTGAAAATGACAGTTCTATCTAAGACTAATCCATTTACGTTCACAATTGTAAAATATATATATAATGTCCATTAAATTATCATGGGAAAGGATAATAAAAAAATCGATATTCTTTTTGTGCAAAATAAATAGATAAATAAATAAATAATTTAATATCGTAATAAAATGTTTAAAATTATGATACCAAGATTATTAAAATATCCATTTTACATTTTAATACTTAAATTAATACTCATCTCAATTAAAATTTATCTATCCCATAATTTCTAATAAATCAAATTATAGTTACAATAGATTTATTTATCTATCTATCAACAGTTTTGATTAATGATATAATACAACGCACAGATTTATTACGTCTTGAAAATATTAATTCTTTTTTTTTTTCAAGATATTATATATTATAGCATGTAATTTTCTTTTGCCATATATATATTCTTTACCCATTCATGCATAAATTTTATATAAAATACTATAATTCAAACAAGATATTCAAATTAAATAAAACTAATTAGAATGTAATTAATTGGTTGAGTACTTTGATTTTACTTTAATAAAAAACATTTTTGTTAAATTATAGCATCTTAAAATAATTAAATGATTACAAATTGAAAATTTTTTTATCACCAATTCTATTAATAATTAATTTTCTAATTTCTAATTAAAAAAAATAAAACTCAGCTAATTCGTTATAAAACAGAATTATTGTTACGCAAAAAGTCGACGAATTTCGAATAAAAAAAATCGATCGAAGAAATTGGCGGAAGGAAAATGGTGAATTCACTCACCCAGTTGGTCGTCTTTTGTCGGCGTTCCAAGAGTCGTTGCTGGAGCTTCGGCCCAGGCCCAGAAAGGAAGGCTTTCACCAGACTTCTGGTCTTGGGCAAATGATTGGGTGCGATTACCTCGACCTGGGCCAAGTATTTCTGCAAGGTTGATTCCAAATCCGGAACCGGAAGGCTCGGTAGAATGGCTTCCTTCTGTAAAGCGAAACGCGGGGAAATGGATGATTATCGGGATAAGAATCGCTGATCTCGAATAGAATCGTTATTGCCAACTCGTGAGAAACGGGAAACGGAAGTGGAAGGAAGGATGAATTTATCCTCTCGAAATGGATCGATTTTCGCACAACTGTTGTTCAAAGATTAATGACATTTAACTTAATAACGATCGATCGAGTCCAAGTGCTTTGACCGTGAATGATTGCCGTTAATGTTGCAACATGTTTGGACGAAAACAAATGAGTGAGAAGGTTCGATGAGCAAAGGGCATATTTATCGGAGTTTTTATCAACAGAAACTGTGATGTAATCTTGAATTAGAATCGATGAAAATTTAAAGTTTGTAAGATTTTTATCGATCAAATTCGAGTCTCATTCATAAGAAATTTTCGAAAATCTCGAAAGATTCGAAATTCTTGGAAATCATTAAGAATGCTCGAGAAGAATGAAAAGTACATTATTTATCAATTGATTCGATCAATTCGATTAAAAATGGCAATTTAACCTTAAAAAAGTAATAAGAATCGTCGATCAATGAGTGAAAAAACTGAACTTAAAGATAAATAATCTTTTATTAAAATTAATAAATTAATATATAATAAATAAAATATAACTATAACAAATTATTAAAATATTATTTATTAAAATTTCCACATGATTTATATTTATATTCCAAGAATCAAATTCATACTATGTTGATAATTTAATCTCATTTCACAATATAGTTATAATAATTATTATTATAATTTCAACATTCGGCGAGGGATCGATGGAATCGATCCCTTGAACAAGTTCAGGGGTGCAAATTGTTGGCGCGCACACTCGAGGAACACGTTGCCCTTTACGATGTCACGGCGATTGTAAAATAAAGAATCAATCGAGAAACGAAGCGTGTCTATGGGAGCAAGGGCCCTTAAGGCCGCCACGGTTCGTTGATCAGAACCCCCCCCTTTTTACCGACCGAGCTAACAAGAGCGGAGCGAGTCCAACTCGACCCTTTCTTCTTCTTCGTTGCTTTCGTTCGAGATGTGTTTCCGGCAAGTGGAGTCGCGGGCACAAGGAAAGAGATGAAAGAGAGAAGAGCGAGGGAGAAAGAGAAATGGATTATTCGATCTTTCCACACAGTATATATATGTATATATATATATATATATACTCTTCTCGCCACGGTTGTTCGCGTATTTAGTTTCATTAACAAGCGTGGCTCGATCCGTATGCTCTCAGGATGCTTAACGGCGAGGTTGTGGAATCAACACGCGTCGCTTCACTCGTGACCAACAACGAGGAAGCGGGATGTTGGTGATTTATGTGACAACCGACGCGGCGTGAGGAATGACACGCTTTCTACGCGACAAAGTGATGGCACACCCTGTGACTTTCTGTGTCTCTCTGACACTGATGGTATCTAAATATTATATACATATATATACATATGCATGGAAAATATTTTCTTCTTCGATATATATATACATTTAAGAAAAAGATTTTTAATATATCGTTTATTTAGATTTCTTCTTCCTGTATTCACGTGATAAAATAATAGATACGAAGAAAGAAATAGAAAAATTGTTTTATTAGAAATTTCAGAAACATTGAGAAGAGACATAATGGAGGGATAATAAGTTGTAATATTTTAATCTTCATTTCTGCCAAAGGAAAAATCGAGAAATCACTGTTCAACGATCGATGGAAATCAATGCCTTCTAAGAGGATCGTTTAACAACGATGGAGGAGGAGGAGGAGGAGGCGATTGAATTTGAAGCGGAGAAAGGTGCAAACTCGTATTATTCGACGCACGAAAACGAATCAGGAGAATGCTCGTAACGAGTTCGATTATCTCGGTTGCCATGAGTCAGTTTCTGTCCCGGAACCTGGCCTCCCTCCCTCCCTCCCCCTTCGTGTTGCGGCCCAGCCAGTTCGTTCGTCTCGTACATGGAACGTAACCGGGTGTCCGGGTTCCCAGGAGGTTTTCCACCCCCTTTTCAAGCCTCATTGCTATGCACCGCTCGAAACTCTGCTAACGACCTTTGCACGCCCAACATCCACGGCCGACTTTTCGATCCGAAACAGCTTATCGGGGCCCTCTGGATTTGAAATATTCGATACCCGGATTTCCCTCGATTCGAAGGGGGCTTATTTCGGAAATGGCTTGAATCTTCGCAGGGGAGGGAAAAGGAGATCGCAGGTAGAATTTTAGATTGTTTTGCGCGACTTTATTATCGTTGGAGCTTTTTGCCTTTCGAAATTTCGCCATATTGCGATATTAATACAGGGTGTCCTCGAAATCATGGTACGAAAAAAATAAATCGTGAAAAGAATGACAGTTTGAGTGAATCAAGAAATAAGCGGAAAATAAAGTAAAATAAAATTTTATTGCTTTTATTCTTTAAGAAAATGAATATTTATTCGAGAAATAGCTTCGATTTCATTCAAAAATTTTTTTAGTTGTTCATATTATACAAATTATTCTTTGAATTGCATTCACCAAAATTGTTTTCACATATTCCACTTATATATTTTCATTAAAATGTACATGAAAATTTCACTTGTTACCTTCTAATCTCTAGAATTCTAACCATGTTAATCTACGTTAATCTTCTTGGTCAATTCGAAACGATTATTCTATCCATCTTATTCGTGCGACTTTCCACGGCAATATCCAAAGATTTTCCCTTTCCTTTCTCTCTCGAGCAATCGTTCGCTCGGAACGTTCTCAATGTTTCCCTGAGATGGATCGTTTAATTAAACGCAATTAAAATTCTCGCGCGACGGCTGGAACAACACGGCTGGAAATCGGAGGAGGATTTCGATCGAGGATGGCTGAATGGCCTCGATCAAGCGGACCTCGTTTGCTCGATTCGATAATAATCAATCGGATGCGGCTTTCATTCGAACGCACTGAATTCGAAATAATTACCCTTCCTTTCCAACCAACGAATATAACGTACACATCGAGTTCCAATTTCTCTCTCTCTCTCCCTCTTTTCTCTCTCTCTCTCTGCCTCTGGTTGCAACACAGAACATCCCGTAAACGTGATCACACGTTCCCTGTCACGAGAGACTGGTCGCTAATTGCGAAAACAAGCCGTATCGTCCTCGTGTCTGCCCATGTATATATATATATAAGAAGAAACGCAGGCAGACGTTTCGACGAGGTTTTATGATGGTTCAATTAACGAAAATTCGCTATTTTATTCAATAATATAATCACGTAATTTTAAAAATTTTGTATATTCAATTAACTGCTTGATATTGATCGAAATTCTCTTCCAATTTTTATATGCAAATGTATATATTGTATATATTTTATTTTTCTAAACAAGATAAAAAGAATGGAGTTTGAAAAAGGTTTCCTTGAATATAACAATACTAAAAATACTAAAAATTTCCAAATACGTTCCTTTAGCAGCAACTAACTTTTCTAAAATTGACCCTTCTCAAAGGGTATGCTGTAGAGCACAACACGTGAATAGAGGATTCCTCACGTACTTCCTCCGAGCGGAAATTTTACGTACGCTCAATTTCCTTGCACACAATTTCCCTCCGCTGTGGACTCCGCGCCGGATAATATGTATCCTCCATCACGGCTGCCACCTCGAGATCCAACTCCCTCCACCCGATTCCCCGCGGACCTCTATTCTCTATGCAAACAGGCCAGGAACGGCCAAAGGAGAACCGACATTGCGTTGGGGTGGGGGGACAAATATCTAAGATGAGAATAATTTTTCTGTTTTTCTTTACTTAGAAGAATTATTCATTTTCTGTGAAACTTAAAATTGTACTCGTATCAGAGAAATAAAAATTGAATTTTATCAATAATATTATTATTACTTGTTGAATTTATTCGAGAATAAAGGGGTTTCTTGAAGAAGTGGAAAAATCTGCAGGAATCTAGAAGGAAATAGGAAAGATGGAAGGGGAGTGAAAAATAATTATGGGAGGGGAAAAAAGCGAGGAAGGAACAACGGGGTTGCGGGAGACGTGGAGGGTGGTGCAGCGGGTATAAAGGAAGCCTAAGGGGGTTGTTCCTGGTCTGTGAGTGGCGAGGGGGGGTCCGTGGGTGTTACTAATTGGAGGGGTGCCGAGGGAGAAACCTTGTTATCTCTTAATTGCTACGACCCTCCGCACTGTTTTGCATCGATAAGAAGTACCAGCCACTCCCTCCCTCAACTTTTGTTTCATCTGACTGTGTGCCCCCCCTAGTACCTGGCGGCGGTGATCGATCGAAATGGAAATTGCTCGTTGTATCAAAATTGCGGTGACCCTTTGCGCAACTCGACGATATTTGCATATCCGCCCGAGTGACGAGTCATCGTTGCAAATTATTCGATCCCATTGTTTCATGCGTTTAATCCTTTCTTTTTTTGCAATTATCGAATTATTAATAATCTCGTATATGAAATTACGAATACATTACAAATTTATTAGAAATTATTGTATCGTTAAATTTTCGTTCGTGCGTGATTAATTTGAATTGTAATTGAAAAAAATTAATCCAATTTCAGAGAAATTGTCGCCCTTCCATTATTTTTAATTTAAATTAACAGTAGAAATATGGAGCTTTTTTTCAGAGTGTTATTTTGTACATTCTAATATTTATCTAATAAAAATCGTATAATAACAAAATTTTATAAATATTTTTTATTCCTTTTAATTTATGAAAAATATATTTAAATGCGTCAAATTTTAAAGATGGATTGTAAGATTGAACGAAGAAGAAGAAGTGTTGGTTCAATTTCTTTCGATGGCTAATCGGTTCGGGTCTTTGATATAATCGCGCCTGTCCTTTGGGAGCATTACATCTCACGCTTTAATAAAGTCTTACTTTGCCTCTTGTGGGGAGGGGACGAGGGATAAATAAGTTTTTCCCCGTGTTTTTGAAAAGATAAAGGGAGTTGATTCTTGAGCAGCTGCGAAAATTCGCAGCAAATATTTTCTGTTACGGAACGACGATCAAAACGCATTTACTTAGACAATCTTCCTTGTCTTCAATACATTTTTATATATATATATATATTTCATTCCAAATTAATCCAAGATTTTTCCATTTGAATTTGAAGAATCAAAAAATCGAAATATAAAATTTCAATTCTTGACAGGGATAAATAAATATTCCTGACATTTACATAAATATTTTAACACTAATTTCTTCTCCAAAATTCCTTGCAAAATTAATAAAAATTTATATATATATATATTTCATTCCAAATTAATCCAAGATTTTTTTTTACTTAAGTTCGAAGAATCAAAAAATTGAAATATAAGATTTCAATTTTTGACAGGTATAAATAAATATTCCTGATATTTACATAAATATTTTAACACTAATTTCTTCTCCAAAATTCCTTGCAAAATTAATAAAAATTATATATATATTTCATTCCAAATTAATCCAAGATTTTTTCACTTAAGTTCAAAGAATCAAAAATATAAGATTACAATTCTTGACAAGGATAAATAAATATTCCTGACATTTACAAATGTGACATTTAAATATTTCAACATTAATTTCTTCTCCAAAATTCCTTGCAAAATTAATAAAATTATATATATATTTCATTCCAAATTAATCCAAGATTTTTCCATTTAAGTTCAAAGAATCAAAAATATAAGATTTCAATTCTTGACAAGGATAAATAAATATTCCTGACATTTACAAATGTGACATTTAAATATTTCAACATTAATTTTTTCTCCAAAATTCTTTTAGCAAAATTAAATTACAAAGTGTCGTATGTGCAATTTAAATCCTCACGATACAATGCATCGTAGTTTTCTAATTCATTAGCGACAAATAAATTCCAGGCTCCCGTGGAAAAAAAAACGGTTGGAAATAATCCGGCGTTCTTCCAGCGGATGGTGAAATCCTCGAGGCGAAGGAAGAAGGGTCCGGTATTTTCAGCGGAACGCAAACAACCGGGAAACCGAACAAATTGGCAAACAGTCGGCGATGTGCAACCGTGCGAAGCAATTACGGATTTTGCGTGAACGAAGTGCGTGCAAACTCTTTATACACGCGTGGAAAGGGCCGACAGAATTTTCCCGAATAAACTCCGCGATACAATGGCGTAATCCGGTGACTTTAATTTAATTGAAAAGGGAACACGGATTTCGGGGAAACGAAAATAATAATAATAATAATAATAATGGAAAGATATAAATAAAAGATGTTACGATTTAGATTTTCAGATGAATTTGATGTTTGCTTCGATTCCATTGTGTTTCAACGGAGTTTATTCCGTAAGGAAGTTATAAATAAATTTCAGAATATTGACAGAATATCGATGAATATGAATATACTGAATGTAATAAATTGTACATTGTATTTTCGATTGCAACGTCAAATATGTAATGAAATTTATTAACAAATAATATTTGTTATCAGAAAAACGAAAAGGTCTAAGGAAATTGGAATTTGAAATCCAATGATTGATTTTCGTTTTCAAGGAAAAGTTACACTTTTAGGTTGTTAAAACTTCTTCGTTAACACTTTGTCCCCCCAGATATTGGAATCTCGAATTTCCCCTTGTTTGAACTTGGAAAAAGTTAATTTAAAAGTTTATATTATTTACATAATAATTTTTAAAACTTTCCATTTCGACTCAAAAAAAACAAGAATATATATATCTCTCCTATTCCTATTTGTCCATAATATTTATAACACATCATGATTCATGTAATACAAAAATTGTAAATAAAAGTATCTGAATATTTCCATCCTTTAAAAAATAAAAAGTACAAGAAAGAAAGATTGTTATTTTTGCATTAACTTAAAAACTTAAGAAAAAAGAAATTATACTAAATAACATAAATAACATAATACCGTTACTAATATACATACAATAGCATCATCGTAAAATACATGCACAGCATAATATCTAATTGTATGCGTAATAGCATAATCCGTAAAGATACACGTGTATTAATATTAATTAAGCGTAATATTGTTATATCTCGATTATGGTTGCCTACGCCACTGAACCTGCTCCGAACAAGGAACGAGCGAACGGTAATTGGAGAGCGCGAGCCGGTAGGGGATTATGCTCGCGTTTCTAATGAGACGACCGAGAACTTGACCCTTGCACAAGTATGCCCCCCCCCCTCCCCTCTTCCAAATTATTTTCGCTATTTTGCGCCCCAGATCGATGATACAAATCTTCTTCTCACGCTTCAACTTCCTCTTTAAGTCTAAAGTTAAAGAATTTTTACTTTAATGTAATTGACATAACTCAAACTTGATGAGTTCAAAGAAGATAAAATGAAAGAACGAATAACAAGAAAGAACTGATTGTAATAGATTGTATAAGATTATATGTATTTGGAAAAAGAAATTAAGAGAAAGAGTTGTATAAACTGAGCAAAAAAAAAAAAAAAAAAAAACGGGGTGTAATCTATTTTTACTTTAATGTAATTGACATAACTCAAACTTGATGAGTTCAAAGAAAATAAAATGAAAGAATGAATAATAAGAAAGATTGTAATAGATTGTATAAGATTGTATATATTTGGAAAAAGAAATTAAGAGAAAGAGTTATATAAACTGAGCAAAAAAAAAAAAATGGGGTGTAATCTATTTTTACTTTAATGTAATTGACATAACTCAAACTTGATGAGTTCAAAGAAGATAAAATGAAAGAACGAATAATAAGAAAGAATTGATTGTAATAGATTGTATAAGATTATATGTATTTGGGAAAAGAAATTAAGAGAAAGAGTTGTATAAACTGAGCAAAAAAAAAAAAAACGGGGTGTAATCTATTTTTACTTTAATGTAATTGACATAACTCAAACTTGATGAGTTCAAAGAAGATAAAATGAAAGAACGAATAACAAGAAAGAACTGATTGTAATAGATTGTATAAGATTATATGTATTTGGAAAAAGAAATTAAGAGAAAGAGTTGTATAAACTGAGCAAAAAAAAAAAAAAAAAAAAACGGGGTGTAATCTATTTTTACTTTAATGTAATTGACATAACTCAAACTTGATGAGTTCAAAGAAGATAAAATGAAAGAACGAATAACAAGAAAGAACTGATTGTAATAGATTGTATAAGATTATATGTATTTGGAAAAAGAAATTAAGAGAAAGAGTTGTATAAACTGAGCAAAAAAAAAAAAAAAAAACGGGGTGTAATCTATTTTTACTTTAATGTAATTGACATAACTCAAACTTGATGAGTTCAAAGAAGATAAAATGAAAGAACGAATAATAAGAAAGATTGTAATAAATTGTATAAGATTGTATGTATTTGGGAAAAGAAATTAAGAGAAAGAGTTGTATAAACTGAGCAAAAAAAAAAAAAACGGGGTGTAATCTATTTTTACTTTAATGTAATTGACATAACTCAAACTTGATGAGTTCAAAGAAGATAAAATGAAAGAACGAATAATAAGAAAGATTGTAATAAATTGTATAAGATTGTATGTATTTGGAAAAAGAAATTAAGAGAAAGAGTTGTATTAACTGAGCAAAAAAAAAAAAAAACGGGGTGTAATCTAAGAAATCTAAGAAATCTTGGAGAGATAAATATCGTAATTCTGACGTTCACTTCCTGCTCGCGCTTCATGCGATATTCCTTGGAGAGGAGACACGGTGAAGGAGCATCCGGCCTTTATCGAACGGAAACATAAATTTCCGCGCGGGAAAAGTAATTTGTCCAACAATTAAGGGAGAATGGCGAGAGTCGAAGAAAGCTACTAAATAATGCGGAGAGCCTCCCTTCAATTATCCCTGAGCGCGAGTTTTTATGGAGCGGCGCTCTCGCCATTAGGAACCCGATATCGGCGGAGGGAAACCTTTTCGCCTTTGATAGTTCGTTCGCGAGAAGAAAATCTCGACGCTGCTTCGATTTTAGAAACTTTTCATCCATTGAATTCCCATAAGTAAAAATACGTATAATAATAATTTTTCCACAATTTCTCGAGTCTCTCCTTCGATACACTTTGAATACATTTTAATATAAACTTAATATAAACTTTTTAATGTAACATTTTAATATAAACTTTTTAATGTAACATTTTAATATAAACTTAATATAATAATTTCTCGAAGAACTATATATTAATTGTTTGCGATTAAAAAAGGAAAGAAAGAGGGAATGTAGAGTATGTTAAAAGAAATAAAGATAAACTTGTGGGTGAATGAACGGGAGGAAAGAATATTGCACGGCATTTGATGCTCATCGGGAAATGGACAATCCTCTCCCATTCATGAAAACAGGCGGCCCGTGTGTGTACGCGTTGTTATGTTTGCGTACGTCCTCCGGGGCAACTTCAGAAGTTTACACTTAATCACGAAATGGACTTGGATTGGAAATGGCAAACTCTCTCTCGCTCGCTCCACCCCGAGCGTCGCTCAAACTTTAGTTAGCGACACTCGACTCGCTTTGAAGTCGAACGAGCTCCCCATCCTTGATCATGCTTATTAACGAGAATGCTTCGATTCTTCCGGTTTTGGATGGAGAAACGGGTGGGTCGTTTCAGTCGTTCTGTGCAACACTGTTTGAATAATAATTGGAAAGGGTTTAATCAGATTAATTGGAATCGATAGCAGTGTCGATTGATAATTTCGAACATTTAGAAGAATCGTAAGATGTGAATATTGATTATTGTACAAAGTAAGAATTTAGGAAGATATTGATTTATGATTTTGAAACAATTTCATTGATAATTGCAAGTCGACGAGTGGAACGCTTTGGATAAAAATTGATCACGACTCGCGTGTTCCACGGGATCCTGAGAATTTAAAAATAGTAGAAATCTCTATAATTGGTTAGATTCGTGATCGAATTTCGCGAAACTTTCCTCCAGAATGCAATTTATAGTTGGTTACAAAGAAAATTAGATAATTACACGCTGTGCAAACTTTCCAAACTTGTTACCTTATTCGACGTTAAATTCCGTATCATTTGACTTCAACTAATAATTCACCATTGCGTGAATTATATATATATGAAATTTTTTAACTTGCCTCAATGAATTATATTATATTTGAATTCTAAAGCGTCAAAGAAGAAAATAATATATAAATACACAATTTTTCTAAACAAAGAATAATCCCAATTTCGAACGAGCACAAGGCCTCAAAATAATCCCAGGAGGCTAGCTTCGTATCCCTAACAAATTAGATTAATGTTTAAAGTACCACCCCTTAAACACAATCTTTATCTCCTAAAGATAAATGTATTGGATTGGCAACTAAGTAATTGCGGATTTTTTTTAGAAAATCAAAGACAATAAATAACTTTATTCTGCAATGTGTTGTTCATTTTGATCAATGACCTTTTGCCATCTTTCAGACAGCATCATAATCCCACGTTCATAAAACTTCTGGTTTTTATTAGCAAAAAATCAGGTACGATTTGATATTATCATCATTATTGAAATTTTTACCATTCAAGGAGTTTTGTAAAGATCGAAACAAAAAGTAATCAGATGGTGCAAGGTCAGGATTATATGGTGGATGTGGCAAAACATCCCAACCAAGCTCCAATAATTTTTGCCGAGTGACCAAAGATGTGTGTAGCCTTGCATCGTCATGATGGAATACAACACCTTTTCGATTTGTCAATTCGGGCCGCTTTTCTTCAACTGCATCGTTTAATTTCGTTAGTTGTTCAATGTAGACAACAGAATTGATCGTTCGATTGGGTGGTAAGAGTTCGAAATAGACAATTCCTTTGTAATCCCACCAAACTGATAATAAAATCTTCTTTCGACGAATATCAGCTTTTGATGTTGTTCGAGCTGGTTCACATGGCCTGCTCCACGATCTTTTCCGCTTGATATTGTTGTAAACAACCCATTTTTCATCGCCAGTTATCAGTCGTTTTAAAAATGGATCATTTTCATTACGTTTCTTTAGCAAATCGCAGCTGTTAATGCGTTGCGTTAAATACTTTTCTTTCAGTTCGTGAGGAACCCATGTATCGAGTTTTTGAACATAGCCAAGTTGTTTTAAGTGGTTTTCAATGCATGTATGCGATACATGAAGCTTCTCTGCAATCTCACGAGTTGTACTGTGACAATCCAAATCGATTATTGCTTTGATTAGATCGTCATCAACTTCAACTGAAATCCGCAATTACTTAATTGCCAATCCAATATATATATATATATATATATGGAATTTTTTAACTTGCCTCTATGAAATACTAATTGAATTATAAAGCATCAAAGAACAAAATAACATATAAATACACAATTTTTCTAAACAAAAAATAATCCGAATTTCGAACGAGCACAAGACTTCAAAATAGTTCCAGGAGGCTAGCTTCGTATCCCCAACAAATTAGATTAATGTTTAAAATACCACCCCTTAAACACAATCTTTATCTCCAAAGATAAAGTAGATGTACAAAATGAATCTCTATCTGTTTAATCTTAACCCGCAGACAATTTTTTCTTTTTCTTGCCGATCATTATCTCCGAAAAAAGGAGCGAGTCATCGAGGCGTATACAATAATGAGTGGAGAGTCGATGACGATAGAGTTGGAGACGGCAGATGGCACGTGACTCACAAGCGCGAATATACACCCCCGTGATTCGTAAATAAATTAACCTCTATCGGATCTCGAGATAACGCGTTATTTATGGTGGGGCCGTGACGGTGCACCCTTAGGAAAAAGTGGTGGGCCGCAGGTAAAGCTGATCAAGCTCGGCTAGCTTAATGCAATAGAAGGGATCGAGAGACTGGATCCTCGGGGTTGGCGCATTCAGGTAGAATAAGTGGACTTTGCGGTTCGGCTTTCAACCGCCTCCCCCTTCCTTCCTTCCGCTTCCTTTTTTTTTTTCTATTGGAAAAAATTGGTTCAGAGAGTCGAAACAATCGAGATGTGTGAATTTATTATTATATAAATTTGTAAAAAGTGTTATACGATGAGATACACGATGGTGTTTGGGATTTTTTGAAGTTTATCAAAGTTTAGAGAAAATATTTTTAATTAATAATTGGAATGCTGCTTGGAAATTTTTGAAAATTAATGAAACAGGGATCGAATTTTGATTGCATGGAATGTTTTAATTTTAGTGCTTTATGAAACTTATTCTAAAATATATTTAAACCTTCTTCTAAATTCATACTAAATAAATTATCTAATTGTTTTATCTAGGATAAAAGAAGAACATTTTAGTATCGTGAAATGAATTTGTCTAACTTTTATAAAAAATTGAAAAAATCAACATATGCAGGAAAAACAGATACAATTGAATACAGTGAAAAAATCATTTGTGTTAAATGTCAATTCAGATTCGAAGGTGAAATTAGATGATGGTCTTTTTCGATGAATGGAAGAAACGAATAGCGAGAGAGAGGAGGTAACAGAGGTAGAAACTGGATAGAATACGTGACTGTAGGGGCCTCTGGTATCGATCTGCAAACCAGGTGCACCACGCCCAGCTATTAATTAATAACTGTTCAAACGGCCATGACGAAACTTTTGGCAGAAATGGGAACCACTGGTTCCTTTTTCTCTGAGAGAAATATCTTTCAGATATCAAGTTAACTCGATCATTGGTAATCGTTTGAAATTATTTTCAGTCGAAGTAACTGTTCGTATAAATAGAAGGATATCAAATTTTTAAAAAAAATAATTGCCATTTTACTTATTTTAAAAATTAAATTAAATCTCTTCGAAACTCCCCTTGTATATTTCTCTCGAAAAGTAATTGTTGTATCATTTTACTACATCGAATAAAAATTAATTTAATCAAGAAAGGAACAACTTCATTTCAACCTCATTCCTCTTATAATTAACGTAAGACGTGGAGACAATTAGTCAAGCATTAACATTAGTGTCGGTAGTATTTTTTTTTTTCAATTTAATTTAATAGCCCATTTAGATTTATCGAAGTCGTGAATTATCCGCTTTCTTCGCAATTCGTCGATCGAAATAAAAATACGTATAAATTATGATATTTCATTTTCCTTCGAGTCTCGTAAAATTATAAACGAATGTATGGGATAATATATATATATATATATAAATTGGCAAGCACGTTTATAACAAATTGTCAAACGTTTACGTAATTCAAATATAATTATTATTATTTAATTGTTACGTACTCGTAATAGCTTCATATCGATGGGTCGTAATCGATTTATCACACTGCGGTAACAACAATACTCCTTTTTTGCACGAACAGACTTACAACACGTGAAGAGTGACGTCAATGCCTGAGCATGATTAATTAAAAATGTAGCTCGAACGCCTTCGTGACCTTCGACCTATCCTTCCAATTTTTATTGGGCGATAATTATTCAGCCTATTCCGTATCGGTCTTCTTTTCTAATTTTTTAAATTCGTCGTGTGATAAAGTTTCATTTCCATTATTATTATATCTTTTTCTTCTTCGATTCAGATTGGGATTTGAGATTAATTTTTACTGTTGAAGAAGAAAATTTCTTTTGGAAGATTCGATGAATGGAATATTTCGTTAAATTTTAATCGTATCTTGAATCGAAAATTCAGGAATGTATGAATAAAGAGAAATCTTTCTTTAATGCTATGATGTAATAGTGTGTGATAATAGTAATATGTATGGTAACGTTAAAGAGAAATTTTATATTCCTCTTTTTATCTTTGCATAGAGGAGAACACTTTTTAATATTTCACATTTACATATTTTGAAATTTTAATTCCAAATTTGTATTATCCCATTTTATTTTTATTGCAGAAAGATTATACGAAAGTAATAGATATATAGATTTTTATAAAATTTTTAAAAAGAGTGTGAGGATGTGAAATATGATATGAAAGGAAGAATAAAACTTTTTCTAATAAAATGTAATATGAAAAATTTTTTTATCACAAAGGTGGTCAGCTGGATTTAACATATTAAAAATTTTAAAACGAAAGAAAAATTTATTCTATGGAATGTTTTGAAACTTCTTTAATTAAAAAGTTTCTTTGAAAATATTTTCCATATACATTGTAAAATTATTTCTTCCTCCATATTTATTTTATTTATTCTCCTTTATTTTATCCTCATACAATATTAAATTAATAGGGGAAAAATGACTGATAGAATGAAGCAAGGGAAAAAAGAAAATGGTGGAAAAGGAATAGTTTAAGTTTATAAATTTTTAAGAAATAAAAACAATTATATTTAACTCGCAAATATCATTTTATCATTTTTATGTATCAAACTGTCAAATTATTGGAGAGAATTCATTTCACAAGAATATTATTAGATACGAAATATAATATTTAATTGATTACTAGAACCAAAAAGATACAATTCTAGATCTTTCTAAGATTTTTAATAATTTTAAATTTAATTTCGATGGTATTATCATTATTAAAATAAATTGTTAAACGAAAAATGAAATATCTACTCAAAAATAAAAACACAAATCTAATTCAAATCTGCTTGCAATATATTTAATTAATAGGGAAAAAATGTGTGAAGCAAGAAAAAAAAGAAAATGGTGGAAAAGAAATAGTTTAAGTTTATAAATTTTTAAAAAATAAAAGCAATGATATTTAACTCGCAAATATCATTTTATCATTTTTATGTCAAATTATTGGAGAGAATTCACAAGAATATTATTAGATACAATGATTCGTTTTTATACTTGTGAAATATAACATTTAATTGGTTACTAGAACCAAAAAGGTACAATTCTAGATTTTTCTAAGATCTTTGATAATTTTAAATTTAATTTCGATGGTATTATCATTATTAAAATAAATTGTTAAACGAAAGATGAAATGCCTACTCAAAAATAAAAAACAAATCTAATTCAAATCTGCTTGCAATATATTTAATTAATAGGGGAAAAATGTCTGATAGAATGAAGCAAGGAAAAAAAGAAAATAATGGAAAAGAAATAGTTTAAGTTTATAAATTTTTAAGAAATAAAAGCAATGATATTTAATTAGCAAATATCATTTTATCATTTTTATGTCAAATTATTGGAGAGAATTCACAAGAATATTATTAGATACAATGATTCGTTTTTATACTTGAGAAATATAACATTTAATACTAGAACCAAAAAGGTACAATTCTAGATCTTTCTAAGATCTTTGATAATTTTAAATTTAATTTCGATGGTATTATCATTATTAAAATAAATTGTTAAATGAAAGATGAAATGCCTATTCAAAAATAAAACACAAATCTGATTCTGCTTGCAATATATTTAATTCGTCAAAATTTTTAGAATCCGTGATATGACGTTATCGTGAAACAAACTTCTGTTTTTTAAAAAAAAAGGAGAAAAATTACGGTTGTCGCGAGGAAAATCCGCACGTTTAAACGCGAAAACTGTTATGAAATTGGAAGGGCGGGGAAGAAGGATTGCAGAATTGTAGGAAATATCGTGGACCGTTGATCTCCCTACGATAAATATTATCCACCCTCGCGTCGCGTTGGTAACGAGAGATCGTATCTGACGGCGTTGCGTGTCATTTGCATATTTCAGCCGGAGGCGTCGGGTAGATCCTTGCTTTCGGCAATTTGAAATGCGCGAGGGTGGCGGCCGCGGTTCGATTTACATTTCAGTATCGAAAATGTGCTGCCCCTCCCCTTCCCCTTTACCCTCAGGTGGCCAACGTGGCACGTAGCAAAGTGGCGAGAGTAAACAGGGTTTGCTCGATTTCCATCGATGATGTTTCAATTATCCTTCGAAATTTTAACCGAGTTAATTGGGGGGAAAAAAAGGGGGGGGCGATCATCATCCCCTTTGAGCTCCCCTCTCTTGAAATTGGATTGGAGACAAGGTTTTTTTTTTTTTTTAAAGAATAACGGCAAAGAGAGAAGAAAATTTATAATTTGTTCGCAACGATGATGAATTAATTGAATTTAATTTAAAGTTTCTAAAGTTTAGAAAGATTGGGAGTTTACTTTTAAAGATCGCAATTTCTTTGCCTTTTTCTTCGCTCGAATTGTTTGCTCGAGTAAGTTTATTAAACCTACCCTTCCCTACGAGTTTTCCTACAAAGGATAAACAATTGTGATGACTTACCCTGGCAGGACATGGAGAACTGTCCCTGGAGAGACTGCCGAGAGTCACCAATAAACGACGCGAGGCCCCCAACACCGAATCCCGCCATCCCTCTGCAAAAATAAACGTAGAATCCTGTTGTTTATTGTAAAACATATATCCTTTTTTTTTTTTTTTTTTTTTTAGAATTTATGTGCAACGATTCCAACAGCGAGTGAATTTGAATACAAACAATATTATTTATTCTTCTTTTCCAATAATAAAAATTGCATTAAGGAATGTAAATATCATCTGTTTACAGTTTTATCTAATGCAAATTTCAAGAGAACTTAATAAATAAGCCTCAATTTTCTTGTGTCTACTTTATTCTCTAAAATATCCTCCAAAGGCATTCCATATTTATAGAAAACATTAACACTTAACTACCAATTTCACAATATAGAAAATAAAAATAATAAAAACAATATATATTTTCATTCATTTATCATAAAGCACTTATATATCTATAATAATACAAGATACATCAAAACTTAAACTAACAATTAGAAAATAAAAATAATAAAAACAATGTATATTTTCATTTATTATAAAACACTTATATATCTATAATAGATAATATCTATAATAGATAATCTATATATGACACTTATATATAATAAATACAAGATACATCAAAACTATTAGAAAATAAAAATAATAAAAACAATGTATATTTTCATTCATTTATCATAAAGCACTTATATATCTATAATATACAAGATACATCAAAACTTAAACTAACAATTAGAAAATAAAAATAATAAAAACAATGTATATTTTCATTCATTTATCATAAAGCACTTATATATCTATAATAATACAAGATACATCAAAACTTAAACTAGCAATTTCATAATATAGCAATGGAAGAACACATACATTTGTATACACAAGAAACAATAGGGATACATGGCAATAATTTATAATGGAACTTAGTATAGCTAAAAGTTTTTTGAATATATTCTGGAATTTCTTCCACTGGATAAACATTATTTATCCGTTTTACCACTTGGAATATTTAGCATCGCGTGGCATAATGCGAATAAGAGAGGAGAGAATACAAGGGTAGGGAGGGTGACAGGATAAGCCACAGGGGAGTTTCATATTGCTGGATTAAGCGTAACTTCCACCTTCGACTATGATTCCGTCTTTCCTTGGCCGGTGTCTTAAGCCTGCTAAGTTATGGCCACGACTTTCATTAAACGGCTAGATGACGGATCGCTTTGTCTCGTTTAGATTACGGTCGGCGATGAAAACGGATTTAATCAGGGAACATCCAATATTAGGTGGCGACCATTTCGCTCGAGCCACTTTATCGAATCACGATTCCCTTTAAAGATTGGATAATATTAAGATTAATTTTAATTTGACGCTTTATTTTCTTTTTTTTTTTTTTTTGCTCTCGTTATTCATCACTTTTTATTTATAGCGTACAGTTTGGTGTAAATTAAAAATGGTAAAAAAATATAATAGCAATAGTGGTAGTATTTTCTTACTAAAAATGCTACTAAAAATTATATCATTTTATACATACACTCAACGATGCATTCGCAACGAAGATAGAATTTCACTCGAAATTTAACTCGAAACATTGTTATTCCATTTTACTTTAAAGTTCAAAGCAATTTACTTCCTACCAATAAATTTTTCCTCTCCAACAAATTATACATTTATAACAATTTAAAACGCAGAAAAAGAAGAATCTTATACCTCTGGATTATAACTCGATGGAATTTACTTGCGATTTTAAGCACACAATGATAAAGTTAGAGGAGGATGGAAAAGATGGAGCGAGAGATATATGGTTGCAGCGTGGCCACAGCGCGGCCTCCGGATTAATAAATCTCAATTACGCGAGTTAATACCAGGAGGGGGGAATTCCCTTCCCCAGGCAAGGAACCGGATACGAGAGTGAACGCATTTCTGCCGAGGCATTGTCGGTGGAACAATGACGATGACGATTCCGGGGAACCGCCTTCGCTTGTGTAAAGTGCGCCGCGACGCTTCGTTCAAATTTATCGCCGTTTATCGATCGTCCCTTTTTCCTGTTAACGCCCTTCATCGCTACGCGATGACACGAAAAGAAAAGAACGTTGTTACGTATATTTCTCTTAGTTTAGAAACTTTTCACATAATTTTCTTTTTTTGTAATTTTATTTTCGTTATTTTAATTAAGATTGGACAAGATTGGAATTTAATACGATTTATAAAAAAATAGGGAAGCATTGATCTTCTTTGATATCTATTTTGAAGTAAATTATTTGTTATCTGAAAATTAAACTGATGAAGTTGAAAATTGAATAATAAGAAATATAGAATTCAATATTTTAAATATCATAATTAAAAAGGAAACGAGTTTAAATGTTTCTAATTCCTATAAGATAGTTAAAAATATTATTACATATTAAAATTTCAAATTCGAGGCTTAACATTTAAACTCGCTCGATAAAAATGTAAAACTCTATCGATAAAAAAGTACGATTATTTCTGCAACTAATTAACAATTAAAAAAATGCAATATTCATGTCGTTGCAGTAGACAAACGATTATACTTGTGCAAAATTTCTGCAAATATCTTAACATACATTCGAGATTCTTTCTTCAAAAACGTTGGAAAAATATTTCAATGGAAAAGTTTTTCTAATCCCGTTCCGTGCGTCAAACATCGCGGAATATAAATGCGTGCTCCCGTTTGCACGTCGAATTAAACCGAAATAAATCATAAATATTAAACGAGGCTTTCAGTCGCGGGATTACGAGGGGTGCACCCGTCCCCACGAGCATCTCTCTCTCTCTCTCTCTTTCTCTGACTCCCCCTCGTTTCCTCCATGCAGCCGGAAATTGCGCAAGTCCTTTCCTTCCTTCCTTCCTTCCTTCCTCTTTCACAGACTGGACGATTTCAATGACAATGAAACCCGATAAAGGCGCAACTCTCTCTCTCTCCACTTTGCGTTAGACCGCTGACCACAGCACGAGATGACCTTAAGATCAAGTGGCGCCACTAGTCATCCTTAAGGCTGGAACGCGCTTGGCTAACCTCAAAATTTCTTCTCGGATGTCTTTCGATCGCGAATAAGAAGATTTTATTTTCGTTTCTATAATTATTGCCAAATTTCTTTATATCCTTTTTTTTTATATATTCTCGTATATTTCGAAAAAGAATAATTTAATTATTCTTTTATTACGTGTATGTAATTTATGATGTGCATGCACAAAAATTTTTATCATTAATCAAATTTTTTTGAGAGATACGTATTCGAAATGTTATTTCGATCGTTAATTTTGATCGATTACTCGAAATGATATTATTTAATTGATCGAAACATCACCGCGCGTTATTTTTTTTTTTTATCTTTTCCAGCAAATTGATTAACGATGTTCGGTGTCAAGTTTGACGAAAAATAATTCGTTGGTGTATGCACGTCAAGGACAGACTTCTAACGAGCAAGTTAAACAACGCTTGACAAACGGATAACTGAGTGCAAATTATGAAATCACGAGTTTCGAAATTAAAGGAACATTCAGGGACTAATTTTCGATGCAAAGTTTAATTACTCTACGAGGATTAGTGGAGAAATTTTGCGATAAACGTTGTAGTGATAAATTTTTGTGACCGTTTATGAGCAAAGTTTGATTGAGATATTGTTTGATATATTGGAAGTTTTACTTTCATTTCGAATCGTTTGCATTGTATTTAATTCGTTTTGGAATTATAAATTTTCTTTTATTTTATTTTATCTCTAATTTCCTCGTTCAATCCAGAAATGATAAAATTTCAATACCAATAAATCTGTAATAAATAAATAATTGAGAATTATAGTGATTGTATAAAAATATAGCGATATAAAAATGTTAATAATAAAATTACCATTTATTTTTTAGAATTTCTCTTTCAAATATTCTTCTTCATACACGAAACTTAACTTAAATCCCAAATTATACATCTTAAAATATAAATAAACAAACAAAAATAATATAATAAATAATATATAATAAACAAATAATAAAATAAAATAAATAATAAAATAAAATAATAAAATAAAATAATAAAATAATATATAATAAACAAACTAAAACTTTACTCAGAAATTAAACGAATTTTCAAAATCTCCATTTTAACATTCTCTTCCCCCGTGATGTCGACGATAAGAAAGAGTGGAAAAAGAAGAATAATTTCGCACCTGGAAGCAAAAAGCGCAACGAGCAACTTTCTCTCTCACTCTCGAAAGCCACGAAGGAAAGCCACCCCCGAGATTGGTCTCGTGGAGGGATTTCCACGAGAGAATGGTAAGAAGAAAATCAATGGTCGTTCAAGCCGTATCCTCATTCGCCTCTTCCCGGAACGAAATGGCTTGATTAACTGACGACGCGTCGTTACTGCGGCCACCCTGCCCCCGGTCCACTATTGCCTTGCAGCTGGGGTGGTCGTCGTCGATGCTTTTGGGGGTGCACCGGCAAGAAAATGCGAGGGGGCGTAACCCCCTTCCCTCTCGGTCTTTATTCGCCTTTGCGCGGTTTTCTCGATGAGAAAAAAAAAAGAAGAAATCCCTCGTTGCAACGTTAAAAAATGCAACGATTCCCCTCTGAGAGGATCCTCTTTGACGAGCTCTGATCGATTTGATTCATGACTTCATCACGAGGAAATTTTAAATTTATCACGATTTATATTTTGAGAGACTTGTGATATGTATAGTTATCCTTTGTACAAGCTTATGGTTATATTAATATTATATAAGTCGTTTCCATTCGAGAGGAAATACGATACGATTGATACATTTTATATATATAATAAATAAATTATAAAAAAATAAATAATAATAAAAAATAAAAATAAATTATAATAAATAATATAATAAAATTCTCTGATAACAAATGTGTATAATAATTGGTATACGTATATGTATTTTGTATCAACAGACTTTAACATCATGTTATCTGAGGTTGACCACGTGGTTTCCATCTCAAAAAAAAAAAAAAAAAAAAAAAAAAAGGAAAACAATCCGTAATGCGACATGCTCGAATAAATTCGAGCATCGGGGCAGAGCATATGGGGGAAGCGCTAATACCGTTTTATGCGATGCTTGATACCCGTAACGCAATATGGTGCCCTCACGGTGTCTGGAGAAGAAGAAACTCGATGTCGGGCCGAGGATGGCCGGATGGTGGATGATGCTCGAGAGGGTGCACGCGTGCGACGAAACTTGCTACTTTATTCATAAAGTAGGGTGGGACGGGGAAGTGTATACAGGGTGTTTAAAAAATAGGAATCTAATCCTTTCTATATTTTAGAATTTATTTGGTGGATTGCTCGTTTAGTATTAAACATATTGTTATTTATTATTTATCACTTCGTTTCTTTTAAATAGATGTATTGTACTTTTTTTTTTAACACTCTATATATATATATATATTATCACGGTGATAGAAGATTGGAGAGAGAGAGAGCTCGTCGTTGAAGAAACGATTTTTTTAAAAAATGTGATTTCGTTAAAGTGTCTCGACCAGACACGATTTTGTAATTTTCAATACGAGGTTGGAAAAAATGGGATGAGAATTTTAACAAGTTTTGCACGTGGGTTGGAAATTGGGGAATGAAATGAATGCAATATTTTTGTTAAACCTGGGACGAAAAAGTTTTCCTCTATAAAACTTACGAAACGGATTCCATCATTATGGAAGGTAAACGTGTTCGAGGAAATATGGATTTGGAATTTTTAAAAATCTTCGATCAATCGTAGTAATCTATTTCCCTTTTCCAACTGTGGAAACTGTTATTAAAACTTTTATTTTCTTGACAATAGAACAAAAAGTTCTACTTAAAAGTTAACATATTGAATTGTGAAAAATTGTAGAAAATGAAGAGTTATATACATAAAGATAGTGAATAAATATCTCTGTATAAAAAATCCAATTAATAATAAAATTAACAGTTTGAGTAAACTAAGAACTAGTGTGATCGAATGTCCGGGAAGCGTGAAACGGCCGTGCTTCCGGTTCGTGCGCTAAAGTGTTTCCTCGGTATTTGGAGGGAGGGAGGGAGGGAGGGAGGCAACCCCTTCCGTCTCATCGATAGAACGCGGAGGGTAAAGGGCAACAATGCCGTGAGCAACCACTCAAACAGTGGCCTTTGTCTGAAAATCTCACTTCAAGTTTTCCTTTCTCCTCTCCCCCTCTCCTCTCGCCCCTCCCATTCTTTTCTTTCCTCTCTTTTCTTCTTCC
Organism: Apis mellifera; assembly: GCF_003254395.2. Taxonomy (NCBI): domain Eukaryota; kingdom Metazoa; phylum Arthropoda; class Insecta; order Hymenoptera; family Apidae; genus Apis; species Apis mellifera. The sequence continues at coordinate 8,513,965 of NC_037644.1, read as the reverse complement.
CTCCCCTCCCTCTATCGTCGCTTTCCCCGATGACCCGGGGACACACTTTGCAAGCTTGTAATTATTCAACAACACCGTTTACACCGAGAATCTTTTGCACAATCGAGTTGTCTAGTATCATCGAATCGAAGATATTTCATTCGATGCAAATTTTATGTACTCTTTCTTCTATAATATTCTTCTAAATTTCTTCCATAATTCTATAATACTCTTTCTTCACAAGATGAATAAATTATTCACAAATTTGTTTTTGATCAAAATATATATATATATATATATTTTATATGATACAATTATATATAAAGAAAAAGATATATATAAGGAATAGGAAGATATATATATATATATATATATATATATATATATATATATATATTTTGATATATATAAATAAATTATTCACAAATTTGTTTTGATCAAAAACAAATTTTTCTTTATATATATATATCTTCCTATTCCTTATATATATCTTTTTCTTTATATATAATTGTATCATATAATTTATACAATATTTACTTCATTATACAGAACGTATATGAAACGAAAACAACTTTATTAATTCATACTTTACCTTACTGCGAAATACGAAACTTTCGTTTTAATTGGTGGTTGCACGAATCATCCTATCTAGTGACTTTTTCCTCGAAACGTAAAAAGAATCGTTTGCAAACCGAAATGCAGAGAGAGAGAGAGAATTCAAGAAGAGAAGTCTGCGGTTCCTCGCCTCGATGTACCAATTTCTTTCATCCTACCGTCTACCACCCTCCTCTCCACGCCCCGAGACACGATCTCGTTTTATCCCCACGACCCCTTACACGATCCACGTTTGTTACCGTAGGGGAGGAGGAGGAGAAAGGGGAGAAAGACCCTAACCACGGCCAGCATAGCAGCTCGCCGCTGCTATCAACCGACCCTCCCCTCTTCCCGTTCCTTCCTATTTTTCGCCCTTTTCTTCTTCTTCTTCACCCTCGGCTCGAGGGCGGCCAGCCTCGAGCTGGTCGGAGGGCTAGATAGGGCACGCGAGCAGCGCCGAGTGCATCATCTCTCCGGTAAGTGGATTCTGTTCTTCGGGGTTAATGTCTCTCTCTCTCTCTCTATCTATCTATCCGTTTCCGTCTCTTTCTTTGCGTGTCTCTCCTCGTTCGAAGGTTGGATTTCGACGCGGCACGCGATAGGAAGGAAGAGGAGGAGGAGGAGAACTAACTTTGAATGGAAAACGTCAGATACACGACTTTCGGTCGAAGTATATTAGAGGATATCTGTCGTTTGTGGGCTTAGTTAAAGGGACAGATGATGCGTTTTTCTGTTGGTTTATTATAAATGGAGAGGAAGTTTGGTGGAAAGGATGAGTGTTGGATAATTTATTTATGGAGGGAAAGGTGTGAAGAAATTTGGAAAATTTGGTTTGGGAAAATTAATTTAATATTAATTTTAAATTTGGTTTTAAGATAATTGTTTGTAATCGTTCAATAAGATTATTGTTTTTTTCAATGCGAAGAAGAAATTTAATTTAAATTAATTTAATATTAATTTTAAATTTGGTTTTAAGATAATTGTTTGTAGTCGTTGAATAAGATTATTGTTTTTTTCAATGAAGAAAAAATTTAATTTAATATTAATTTTAAATTTGGTTTTAAGATAATTGTTTGTAGTCGTTGAATAAGATTATTGTTTTTTTTAATGAAGAAGAAATTTAATTTAATATTAATTTTAAATTTGGTTTTAAGATAATTGTTTGTAGTCGTTGAATAAGATTATTGTTTTCTTCAATGAAGAAGAAATATAGAATTGAATATATAGAGTGTGTTTTATCTTGGAGAGAGAGGATATTATTGTTTTATCAAATACATAATATTTTTGTTTCTCTCGTTGTTGCATTCTACATTCTTTTTTTTTTAAATAAAATCTATTCTTCTGTAAAATAAATAAATAGCCACACTTAAAAGAAAACCTCGAAGAATTTCAAACTGATAAAACTTATACTATACCAAGATATATAAATTTTTGTTTCTCTCGTTGTTGCATTCTACATTTTTTTTTTTTTTAAATAAAATCTACTCTTCTGTAAAATAAATAAATAGCCACACTTAAAAGAAAAATTTGAAGAATTTCAAACTGATAAAACTTATACTATACCAAGATATATAAATTTTTGTTTCTCTCGTTGTTGCATTCTATATTCTTTTTTTTTTTTAAATAAAATTTATTCTTCTGTAAAATAAATAAATACTTAAAAGAAAACCTCGAAGAGTTTCAAACTGATAAAACTTATACTATACCAAGATATATAAATTGGAATAAATTGTTAAAGTTAATCGAACAAAATCTAAAAAATAAAAAATTCCAAAATACAGTTAATACATCGTGTTTGCAGAATGCAAAATTCTCCTCTTCTGATCCTGAAACGATGCTCACCCCAATAAGTGTTACACGACGAGGATTATTATCGCGGAAACAGATGTAGGCGTGCATAGACGCTTCACCCTCCACCGACAATTTGTCACATCCGCGACAATGTCGCCTCCTTCCTCGAGTGCGCGACACATCGATAAGCTTATGCTTGATAAATCGTGCGATACACGACCGCTATTACCGGACACGAGCCTCCCCTTCCCACAGTGGCGCTATCGTAGAAATAGGATAATAGGCACGCGATCGATACATCGATAGCGAGCGATGGATAAGCGAAAGTGTAAGCAGATGATCGTGATAAAATCGTGATACCCCGGTATTGGACGTAATTAAATTGTGCTTGATGATGGAATTGCGATGGACTATGTTATAATTTATTTCCTTTTTTCTTTCCTGAAGTGAAATTTAAAATTTAAATTAAAGTGTATTTGGAAAGATTAATGTGTCGAATATTCGATACAGGTTTAACAAACTTTAAACTAAAGGATGATTTATTTATTTTCAAACGAGAGTACGCTTTGTGTACGTTTATTAAAATTAGAAAGAATGAAATGATAATGTTTATCTTCTTCTATTGCATTTATCGTGTTGTCACTGATTGAGTTGATACAAATTAAAAGCTTGATTAAAAAAGTATCACTTCGTTTTATAATTCGTTTAATTTAAATAATTCGTTCGTAGCTTATAATTAAATGTATCACATTGAACGTGGACCATTTGATCGAGGCTTCCAAAGAAAGAGGCTATTCGTGTTGAAAGGCTACATCGTGCATAAAGGAAGCTTTCAAGCTTTGAAATTCCGCTAGTTCAATATCGATAAAAGCAATTTGACTAATGAACTTTAACCATCGTGTTTACAGGATCTACTGTATAAATCTGTCTGAAAGAAGTTTTTAAAATTTAATACTTGGGTTTAATTTAAAAAAGAAATCAAAAAATTCGATGAAACTTGATAATTAATTGTAATAATTCGAATAAATAATTTTCATTTACAAAAACACATTAAAATTTTAATAAAATACGATTTTATTAAAAATTCAACTTGATTAAATTTGTTAAATTATTCGATGATTTTGTTATCAATTAATCGTGAAGAATATTTTATTACCAGGATGGACGTGAATTTGTATCGAACAGGGATGAATCTATCATATCTGAGAAACGATGAGGAAACAGCGAGTCATGAACAACGCATCGACGATTTGTCATATCCTTGAACCTTTTCCTATCGCTGCAACCCTCCTTCGAGTGTACGACACATCGATAAGCCTACGTTTGATAAATCGCATCGATAGGCGACCGTCATTATCGAAACCCAACCCCCTACCTCTCTCCTCCTCCTCCACCTTCTCTTCGAATTCTCGTGATAAAAATGTCGGACAAATATTCCTGAATCGGATAAATTTACAAGCGGGGATAAAGTGTAATAAATTGAATCGAAAAAAGAAAAAAAAGATTGCCTAAAAGAAGTGATCGTGTAATAAACGTTGCACAATAAATGTGGATTAAAGTAAATTAAAAATCAACCTTTGGAATTTTGTTTGTTATCATTTAAAAATTTTACAGGAAACATCTACACGTGACATTAATTAAAAATTTCCTTTTAATATTTCATTTTTATTGAGCTAAAAAATAATTGCACGTGCACGACCTTTATTCAACGTTTCCAAGAAAAAGAAGAACAACGAACGAAGAGATTCATAAACATCAAACAATTTAAATTTTCTTTTTCCTCCACGTAATAGAACTTGAAATATCAATCCTTAATTCTATAATTCTTCAACAACGTTTCACATATCATTTATCGATAAAATACAATATTTTATTAAAAATTTCATCCAAATCAAATTTTGTAAAGAGAAAAATATTATTATTCGATACGTTGAAATACCACGATTAAAAATTTCGTAGAAAAATCGTATAAAAAGATAAAAAAGTCTCTCATAAAATTATATAAAAATATTATCGATACGTTGAAATACCACGATTAAAAATTTCATAGAAAAATCGTATAAAAAGATAAAAAAAATCTCTCATAAAATTATATATATATATATATATATATATATATATATATATATATATATTGCAGAGGTTATAAATCGATGAAGAGGGAACTGAGGGGTTGCGCCGTCGAACTCGGTGTTAGATTATCCAGATATCCGGCAAGGATGTATCTGAAAGACAAACGAGCCGACAAATCGGATTCACGGGATGCCGGACATCAGAAAGGCACGTGTATAGAGGCGAATTACGTTTTCGCGCCCCGTCTTCCTTCTCTCCTTCGAGTCCCTTCGAGATTGGCCAGCCACGATTAATTGACAGCGTAGTCCCTTCGTGAGGCTCCTCGACGTGATTCGAAACGACAGCTACGAATTCCACGAGGGTGCGAAGAAACGCATAAAGGAAGGGACAGGATTATCGAAGGAATGCCGTGGGATTGAGCCGTGTGTTTTAACTTGTTGATCGGTTAACTTGCCTTTGATGACCGTTAATTAGCAATTTCGCCTGGGAGAATTTGGATCAAAGTTTGAAGGAAGAGAAAGTTTGAAAATCGTCGACGAGTGGAGAATCTGAGGATCGAAGTTAAATGAACTATATTGAAAATATATACGAATAAAGATAATTTAAAAAATATACAAGAGGAGAACAATGGAAAAGGAGTGTTATTATTTCGAATACAGATTTGTGTATGTATCTAATTATTTGAAATTATTTATAAATAATTAATTCGTAACTTTTATTCCTTTCTCGAAAAAATAATATCTCTATGTAGTAATTTATTCCATAATTTTCATTGAAAATTGACAATCCATTACTCCGGCCGGTTTATTAAAGTGAAAAAGTGCCAGGTGTTCCGGAAGCAATTGTCAGACGACAATATGAGAGCAAAGGCTGGAGCGGAAAAGACGAGCTGCAGAAGGGAGGCATGTACGGTGGCAAAAGAAACATTGATTGAGCACAGAGGGTGGCAGGTTGGTGTTGTCGAGGACCGATGAGGCGAATAATCGGATTTAGGGATTACCAACGCTCTTCGTATTGCCTGCAACACTGTTAGCTTAGGCATCGTCATCGTTTTCAACCATCATTAACGCGATTATAGCGGCTGTGTTTTGATAATCATACGATATAACGATGATTGAAATTAACTGTTTCAAATTAACAATAATTTATATAATTTTTATATTTCTTATATCTTATTATTGCCTTCTTTAAACTATGATATTTTACGAATAAAAATAAGAAAAAAAGAAACTCATAAAACGTAGATCTGATTTTTTTTACGTACTCAGTGACGTATTTTAAAATTTATTCCACGAAAAAGCATCCATGTTATAATAAAAATCGTTAGACTACGGTTTTACGTATTTCTTATATCTTATTATTGCCTTCTTTAAACTATGATATTTTACGAATAAAAATAAGAAAAAAAGAAACTCATAAAACGTAGATCTGATTTTTTTTACGTACTCAGTGACGTATTTTAAAATTTATTTCACGAAAAAGCATCCATGTTATAATAAAAATCGTTAGACTACGGTTTTACGTAAGAAAAATATTCGATTAATACACAGAAAATACTAATTACGCAATAAAAAAAGTAATAAAAAAAATTTTCTCATTAAAATTTATTCAGAAAATAGAGAAGACCACGCCGTTGAAGCCCGTTTTTGTTTCATGCGGATATCTTAATTGGTTGCCGAGATATAAGCGTTCAAAGTTTCCGTAACGCTCGAGACAAATTACGAATGGGTCCACGACTCGGTGGCCTACATTTTTTTCATGGAAACGCGTCCTACGTTATTTCCAGGAATCGCGTCTGTCGCTTGTCTGCGGTTTGGGACAGGTCAGTGAGACGGGGCGCGAGCGAGAGACCCGAGTAAGGGAAAAGGACGGAGATGGTAAACGATTAAAAAATTACCGTTCTCTTTAAACGACGATATCTCGGGAACCGGAAGTGGTATCGGGACGAATGAAAGAGCGTTTCAAAGGGCCAACTTCCGCGCTTCCAACGATCGTTCACTCGTTGACCGGAAGTAATCGACTTCGGAATTACAGCGATTCAAATTTTTTTCTAATTTTAATAGAGTTAAATAAGACTCGAGGCAAACGCTCTTTTCTTTAAGCGGCGATATCTCGGGAACCGGAAGTCGTATCGGGACGAATGAAAGAGCGTTTTAAAGAGAAAGGTTCGAATGATGTTTCACGCGTTTGAGAATTGCCAACTTCCTTAAGTTGTGGCGATTTAACATTTTTCTAATTTTAATAACATTTTGTACGAGTTTTAAAACAAATTATGCGATGAGATTGATGTTTATTTCTGGGAAAATATTACTCGTGGAAATTTTACTATAATGATACATCAACTGATTCCAGTTTAATTGATGTAATTATCAATTAGATGATTATTAGATAATCGAAATTGAAGTAACTAATTTAAAATAATTTTTTACATAAAAAATATATCGATATATCAATATAGTATAAAATCCCAGGTTAAAAATCTTCGACCTGGTAGTATCATGAGCGTACGAATTCATTGAAATCATCGGCGAGTTCGTTGAAATCTCCGCGAACGTTCTCTCGAGCCAACGCTTTCAGATATCATCGTTTACATTCTCTTCGTGGAAATAAAATAATCGATAATACTATGCACTCTAGAACGTTCGGTGATAAAATATTCTATTTGTAGTCGAACGAAAGCGAAACTTTTCATTTATCCTTCTAAAAAGATTTTATACTCGACGAGATGGACAAAAACAGACAAATTGATAAAATTAAAATTATTAATTGTTATCCTATTCGACTAATAATAATTAATCAATGCAATTTAAAAATTATTTCACAGAAAGAAATTCATTTTGAAATAATTATATATATCCAAACGTACATTTCTAAAATTCCAATTGTACCTTTAACATCTTATCAACAACAGCAACGATAACGAATAATTAAATATATCTTTCCTTTCATCCCTATACAATATTCACAACCCCTAAATTCCCCAAATTAAAAAAAATTAACGTCTCGCTCGCTGGAAAAGATTCGTGGAAAATCGCGGGGCAAGGTTAAAAATAAAAAGATCGATCGATACCCTTGTCTCTGAGAAAAGCCAAGGGTGGAATAACTTTAATGTGGGGCAGGCATGCGATAGGTGAAACAACACCCTGGATTAAATCTGGACAGGTTGGCGAAGATCGATATCGCGCCACTCCAACGCGGATATATCGATATTATTCGAGCCTAATTACCATCGTAGATCGATATCTCGCGACATAGAGGGAGCAGAGTCTCCGCAGCTCGTTAGAAGATATCCAGGGGTGGATACGCACGTCGACCCTCGAACGCCTCCTCCGTCTCCCCCTCCCCCCTCTGCACGCACCCCAATCGATCTCCCTACCCTCCTCGCTCGGCCGCTCCCTAATATAAATATTATTACAGTTTGATGGGGTTAGGTTGACATTGGGCCCCGCAGACATCCCATCAATGCGTTCTCGCCTCCCTCTTCCGCTCTTTATACCTTCTTTTTCATTAGGCCCGAATTCCTCGCGGCGCGTGCCGCCGCTTTTCTACGGGGCTTAAGCCAGGATGGGAACACCGTGGCTCGGACGTGGAATCCACCACGTGGAAAGCCGTTTAAATATTTCATTCGGCGCCGAGAAGTTGTCGGGGGGAGGGGGGATTGCGAGGAAACTATGCACTATGGTGGAGATAACGTTGGGATTTTTGAGAAAATTTGAAGAAGAGAAGAGAAATTGAAAATTTTGAATTTTGAATTTTCGAAGGAATCTTTGGTACGATATATGGAAAATTTTTTAAAGGTAGAAATTTAAATGATATTGGAGTTTTTAGAATTTTGGAAGAAATTTTCAGAGGTAGAAATTGAAATAATGTTGAAATTTTAGCGTTTGGTAGAAATTTTTGGCTTTGTCGAATTTTTGGTTTGGTAGAAAATTTTTTGGTAGAGATAGAAGTTGAAATAATATTGTAATTTTTTAACGAAGCAAAGAAATTTTGAAAAAAGAAAAATTTTTGTAGATATTAAAATAATGTAGAAATTTTCTTTTATTTTAAAAGAATTTTTAATCTCTAAATAATATTGAAATTTTTAGAATTTTGAAAAAATTTTCAAAGGTAGAAATGTTGAAATTTTATCGTTTAGTAGAAATTTTTGGCTTTGTCGAATTTTTGGTTTGGTAGAAAATTTTTGCGAGATAGAAGTTGAAATAATATTGCAATTTTTTAATAAAGCAAAGAAATTTTGAAAAAAGAAAATGTGGAAAAATCTTTGTAGATATTGAAATAATTTGGAAATTTTTTTTTATTTTAAAAGAATTTTTAGAATATTGGAAAAAATTTTCCAAGTAGAAATTGAAATAATGTTGAAATTTTATCATGAAGGAATTTATTGTTGATATAAAATCTGAAATTTCTTTACTTTGAAGGAATTTTTGATAGAAAATTTTTACGAGATACAAATTGAAATAATATTGCAATTTTTTAATAAAGCAAAGAAATTTTGAAAAAAGAAAATGCGGAAAAATTTTTGTAGATATTGAAATAATGTAGAAATTTTCTTTTATTTTAAAAGAATTTTTAATCTCTAAATAATATTGGAATTTTTAGAATTTTGAAAAAATTTCCAGAGGTAGAAATTGAAATAATGTTGAAATTTTTTTTATTATACAAGAATGTTTGGTTTACGAAAGAAGAAATTGAAATAATGTTGAAATTTTATCATGAAAAAATTTATATGTTGATATAACGTTTGAAATTTTTTCACTTTGAAGGAATTTTTGATTTGATAGAAAATTTTAACGAGATACAAGTTGAAATAATATTAAAATTTTTTAATAAAGCAAAGAAATTTTGAAAAAAGAAAATGAATTTTAAAATCTTTATTTTAAAAGAATTTTTATTTCCGGTAAGAAATTTAAATAATATTGGAATTTTTAGCGTGGAAAAATATTGTCCAAGATAAAAATTGAAATAGTGTTTAATAGTTAGGAAGAAAATTGTTCAGATAAAAGTGGAAATAACGTTTATGTTTATCTTATCACGAAGGAATTTAAAAGTTGAAATAATGTTGAAATTTTCTGATAGCGAAGAAATGTTTAATATGAAAGAAAATTTTGCAGATTGTCATATAAATTAATTTTAAAATCAATTTTTGAAGTATAACATAACTTAAAATATCACGAAAAAATTTTTAGTTTTATGATTATTGATTTTAAAATTCATTTTTCATTTTAACGTTATTTATAATAATTCACAAGAAATTTGTTTGATAAATGAAAACGTTACCTTGTAAAAAAAAATTATTAAATGTTAAAATTTCAATACTGGAAATTGTTCAAGATATTAATGCAATAATATAATATCTGATAAGAGTTAATCGATACGAATTAAGGAACGAGTAATCTCTATCCTTGACATAAATATCGTCGTATAACGAGAATTAAACGAGGATTTTCTTATAATTTATTCATACGTTTCACGACAATCGTTCTCCTCTGATGCTAAATATCAAATCTAAAATTATCGATATCAAGAAATATTAATGTAATTTTAACAATCCTTGCGTAACTAAATTTTTGCTAAAGCGATATATATATATTCATAAAATATCAAATTTTTTAATATTGTCAAATACTTCATTCAACGATGATATTTCTTCTTTTTTTTTAATATTTTTAATTCTATATACACAACGATATATTCAAAGGATCGAGTACAGAGATAAGAGCAAAAATATCGATCGAACCTTATCCCCTAAGTTGTAAAAAAATTTAAGTTCAAACGAAGATAGAATAAGCAATCTACTTCTATCTCCCTTCACCAAACTCATAATCAAATCATTCTTATAAATAAATAAATAAAATAGAAAGAATAAATAAATAAATAAATAAATAAAAAGAGCAAAAATATCGATCGAACCTTAATCCTCTAAATTGTAAAAAAATTTAAGCTCAAACGAAGACAGAATGAGCAATCTACTTCCATCTCCCTTCACCAAACTCATAAACTCAAATCATTCTAATAAATAAACAAATAAAATAACCCAACCAACTTTTTCATCGATCTTTCAAAAATCGATTCCAAACCAATTTAACCGTTTAATCCTCCCGCAACAACGTAACACGATTAATCGAAGAAATTGGAAACTCTTTTAAATTAATTCTTTTTTTTTTTTATTCAATCAATCAACAACCGCTCTCGCTGCGAGTAATTAACCGCAACATTATCGACGTATACATGGACAACGTTTCAACGCAATCGAAGAGAAAATCAAAATCGACGGAGACACGTGATAAAACGTGATAAATCGCTACTACGGAAAAATTAATCGATTAATAAAAAAAATGGTGATCGAGAGCACAGCACAGCACTCTCGTGATATCGTTCGTTAACAATGAACATCTTTATAATAACCGGTTCAACAACATTACATAGGTATCATAATCGGTTTTCTCACAAGTAAACCGATAGCAGCTCGATTACACTTGATTCCTCGAAATATACATACATACATACATACGTGTTCGTCCGTGCGCGCGTGTGCGTATTCCTTTTTCCTCCCTTCGTGCATCTTTCTCCTCCTTTCTTATTTATTTATATATATACTCGTGTCTCGTTTCGTCATATACTTTTATAGATATAGATATACTTGTACTGTGTACTGTCATTAATGCGTGCACGTGCGCGATTTACGTATTTATACTACGCGGGCGTTTGGTTTGGTCGCAATTATTGCGACGCTTCTTCTCCCCTCCTTTTTTTTTTTTCCTAAACCGCGTTATCCCTTCTTCGTATCGTGCAATATTGCGATATATCAGATTGACGCAAGATAATAGAAGTTTTCTTCTTTCATTAGGATAAGAATAATAATAATTAAGCTGTACGATTTCTGAGAGCAAAAATATTTAATTAAATATATCGATGATTAAACGAGAAAAGAAAAATGGACGTTCGAGCAGTTCTTATAAAACAGTTCTTCGAGCTTGCATCTTGGAATCGGATTTCAAAGATCGAATTATTCATCGTACAGAATGTTTTTCGAAATTTCTATTAATTTTGCATCAATCCAACGCGATTTTCTTTCTTTCTTTCCTAAAACTCTTCTCGCACCTTTAAACACCTTCTCCTCGTCAACCACGAGAGGTTTTTCAATATATATAATTGTTTTCCTTTTATTCATTTATTTCTCATCTTCGCGCGTTTCACTCGCCTTCGTCTGCTATTCGTCACATTCGTTATAATACACATAGGCGAGATGATACGATAATTTAAATATTATTGTTACGCAGGTCCCTCGTATGGAAAAAGGGAAAGATCGCTATATATATATATAATAATTTGTTCTTTTTTTTTTCCTTTTCTCTTTTTATATTATAGTTGGCGCGCGCGTAACGTATTTACAATGAAGAAAAAGGAAAGAGAGAAACGCGCGATAACACAAGTTTATCATAACGTATATGTAAATATATATATATATATATACATATATGTATATCACGTGTATGTGTGCAATACAACATTGTAGATGTATACACTACGTTTTTATCATTTTCTTTTATTAATTAATTAATTCTCTGATATGATATAAAATATTCTTACTATACTTTCTTTTCAATCAACACTTTTTTCTTTATACCATATTTATATTTTACCAAAATTTATTGCAATAATAATTCATATTAAATATTTTATATTTTTATTAATCAGTTAATTCTCTGATATGATATAAAATATTCTTACTATACTTTCTTTTCAATCAACTTCTTTCTTTATACCATATTTATATTTTACCAAAATTTATTACCAAAATTATTAAATATATTGAATACTAATTCATATTAAATTAAATAAAATTTTGTATACATATATGTATATATATATGTGTGTGTGTGTAGGATTATTATATGTATAGAACAATTACTTGCATAATATAAATATATATTAGATATGTATAATATTATATGCACTGTTACATATACAACTTGTAACGCGATATAATATTGTACATGTAGTTATGATACAGTACGATATTAAATATAAATATATATATATATATGCAGAGAACCAGTGTAGAGAAGTATTAGAATTTCCACGTTCTATACACGTTCTATTCTACCTATTTATTTATTTACGAAAAATAGGAAAAATATTCGTTGTACTATGCGAAGATACTACAGGGACGATGTTTGAAAAAATCATTGAGATTACAATTAATGTTTAACTGTTGTTATATAACGAAAGAGAAATAATAATAATTAATATCTTTATCCTTAAGAGGCTTGACAATGCTTGCTCGTTTATTACGAGGGATACAATATATTCCGATACTTCTGCTACAACAATCTCTGCCCGTTACACTTTTAAGATATATTTAAACAATATTGCAATGTTTAATCTTGTAACGTATGTACACACACTCATCAGTAGAAAAATTCTAGAATAATCGATCGATAATTGAAAATATTGTAAAGGAAAGAGTTTTAATTCTTTTTTTTCTTTTCTTTTCTCCCCGATGCAATGCATAATTTGATAAAACAATCTTACGTATATATCACGAATTTTCATGGATTTTCGTTTCATCGACGGTTTTATTTACTCGCTTTAAAGCTAAGGATCGTTTGTTAAATGGAGGCCAGCTCATAGAAACGAAATTATCAATTATATGCTTATATACAAGTCGTGTCGTGACGAGTGGGCAATATTGAATGGAAAATAGTTGAAAGCAAAAGTGTTTGAGTAAATCCATTTTCCTTTTAATATCTATAGCAACTGCATTCATAGGTTATGTTTTACCTTGAGGACAAATATCAATACTGAGAAGCAACAGTAATTAGAAATCTTTTATCAGCAATTCTTTATAATTGGTGATGCAATTGTATTATGAATTTGAGGAGGATTTTCGATCAATAATCCTACTTTAAATCGATTTTTTACATTTCATTTTATCATTAATAATTCTTCATTTATTTGCATTACACTTAACATCCTTCAAATCCATTAGGATCAAATTTGAATAATTACAAAATCTCATTTCATCCATATTTTTCAATTAAAGATCTTTTAGGATTTTATTCATCTTTAATTTCCTTATCACTTTGGAGATCCAGATAACTTTAAAATTGCAAATCCAATAAATACACATTAAAAAAAAAGAAAGGAAGGGAGAGAAAAGATCTGTTAATAAACTATTTTCTACGAAAAATAATAATGCATCTCGAAATTAATCTCATATAATAAAAATCTTATTAAATCTTCGTTCTTTTCTTAATTTCTTTCTTAAATTTAACGAATCGAGATAAAGAAAAATCATCTAAAAATTCCAAAAATATTTATCAAAAAAATAAAACACGTGCGAAAATAAATAAAATATTATTCCCCACTTGCCACGAGATCCTCTGTACATTTATACGTGTATTATATAATTATCTACAAGTCTATCGACGAGATGAAATCTTCGTCTCTACGGGGGAAAGATAAACGAAAGATACATCCTATGCCCTAAAAATACAAGATATAATTCCTAATTCCTACTATCTGCTGCTTTTCACTCGAGTGTACACGCCATATGTTTCAGGGACGATTTGCGAATTTTCACGAGAACAAGGGGGAGAGGAGGGGAGAGGGGGGGTAAAAACTCGAAAGTTCAGGCACTGTGAACTCAAAGCACTCATTTCGAACGATTTCGAGGGATGCGAAAGGAACGAGCAACGTTCAAGGATTTCGACCTGTTTCTTCTCTTTTTCTCTTTGAATTATTCTAAACTGAAAATGCACTAATGTTGTGCATTTATTTTTCGAAAAATTTTGCTGCTTCGATCAATGGTTGGAATCATTTCGAAAGCCTTGGGCTGATCGTTTGCCATCGTTTGCCATCCCGCTGGAAATCGTCCAATTTTTTTTTCGAATCGCGCGCCGACGACACGTTCCGCTCGCGGCATCTCTGAGTATTGACGAGTAGGTACGAAAATGCGATTCGGACACGAGCGTAAAATTTAACGAGCCTCTTAAATTTCTTCTTCTTCCTTCTTTTATTTTTTTTCTTTTTTTTTTTAATTTACGATAATCTTGTGAGAGACGTTGCTCGATTTGTGAAGAAGGAAATCAAGAATATCGAATCAAGAATACGATTTATACGATTTTGGATATTTGGTATCATTTGTTTTTTAATTCAATCATTCTTGGACATATTTCTCAACAGAGTTTGAAAGAATCATAAAAGATCGAAATTAGGAATAGATACGATTGATTGATATGTATAATATCCCGTGAATGTGAGAGATATAATTTTGCACGCCTCGAGGGAACAATTTCGAAGGACTCGTGAAGCTTTACGTGCGAATCTCTGACGCATGGTATAATATTTAAATAGTTGAAATATGCATACACGTATTTACATAATAGATAATAGGAGACTACGTAATTTTGCCTAAATATTGCACGATTCTCCATCGAATCGAATCGAACGAACCTACGTACGAAACTAATTTCGTTAAATCATTTATCAACGATGATTTAAGTGAGAAAAAAAAAAAAATTCTAAACCGAGCCAACTAACTAAGCATCCCGAATACGATACTCGATATTAAAAATTATAAATATCAAACTGTATATAAAATTTCTGATAATTCTTTACAACGATTCGAAATCGAAAAAATTCCTTTCCCTAAAGAATCAACTATTATTAAAACTATGATCGACTTCGGGGTCGATGCAAACAATTCGCGATAAAGAATCAAAAATATCGACCGATGGTAATAAGGAGATGCGATGATTCGTGGATATCGATCGATTTCCAACAGTATCGATATGCATCGCGCGTAAAGGGAGGAGACTGGCTCCCTCCTCCCTTATGTACAACTATACAATTACCTACGTGAAAGCCTCCTCCATAGCTGCTAATTTGTCGCCTTAATTAGTGATATGCTTGCTTCCGTTTTTTCAGCAATTGAAACATTGAACGAAAAGAACGAATAAAAACTAAACGATTTTGCCGATCTCTGTGGCAAACGCGCAAACACGAGGGCCCTTGCTGAGGAGAAGCCTCCGATTGCGATTTTTCTTCCTCTTCTTCTTCTTCTTCTTCTTATTCTTCTTAAATTCGATCCTTGACATTTATCGATGATATCCTATTATCTCTCTTTCGTTTCGTTTCATCGAAATGTCACGCTCCTATATTATACTTCATGCTTTCCAATCACAGATGACGATTTTATATTATCCTCGATATTTCTCCGACAGCTATCCATTTGCTTCACGATTCTTTTCAGGAAAGTGTTTCGAGAGAAATTCTTATTGTGTGTTTTATCGCATTCGTCTCTCTTCGAAAAGAAAAAAAATAAAATAAAATTCGAGAGGAAAAGAAGAAGAGATATTAATCCAACAGTTTCGATTCATCGATCGTTAAATTGAATAAAGAAAGATAATTTATTATTAAAAGGATTGAAAAATAAACACTCGTCTCCCTTCAATCAATATTTTTAATTTCGAATCAAGAAACGTAACAAGATCTGACTAGATCACGGAAAAATGATAAAGTCTCCGTTTCGAATAACAATTCACGCGAGGACGAGGTGCACTTGTCGATAAAATCATCACAGAACAACTCTTTCGTAAAATTCTCGAGATAGAGATAGACAGACAGACAGACAGAAAGAGAGAGAGAGAGAGGATCGATACCTAATGCGAGGGATAATAATAATTCTTGACAAGTGGAAGCCTATCTCGAAGACTATTTCGCGATATTCCAAATGGCGAATGCATAATCCAATCACGAATTAATACATCCCTTGCCTGAACGGATTGCTATCTCCGGAGGGTTTCTGATCGACATTGCCAGGCCTCCTGAACGGATTCACGTCCACTTGATGACCTCCAGCCTGCTCTTGCTGGGCGTACGTCATCCTCTGCTGGGTGTACGCCACAGGCTGTTGGTAATTGGCCGTTGGTTGTTGCTCGTACACGGGCGGTTGTTGCTCGTAGCCTGGCTGAGTGTATCCAGCCGCGTTAATATTCTGCCCGTAATCGTAATTCTGTCCAGCCTGGTAATTCTGCTCTTGGTAACCTTGGTCGACGTTCGTCTCCATCCTCGCCTGGTTCAAATGGTTGCCCACCTCGCCCGAGAGGGGCCTCTGCTCCTGCAACACGTACGTCTGGTACTCCTTGTCGGGCGGGTTTTGCATCAGCACGTCCGCCTCGTCCTGGAACGGCTTGAAGTCGTAGATGTGCCTCAGGTACATGAGCACGGGCGCGTAGAGGAGGTTGGAGAACGCTATGCCGATGTTCAACGCGGTGAAACCGATCGCCTCGACCACGCCACCGGCTATGATGGGTCCGACGGCGTACGCCACGCTGTACGAGATGTCGGCTATGGCGTATATGCTCCCGTAGACCGAGACGTATCTCACGTCGACCAGGTAGCCGAGAGTGGGCAGGAGAGCCGTGTCGATCAACGCTATCCCGAAACAGATGCCGCACAATGGGATCATGAGGGCGCCGTAGCTGCTGCAGAACGGTATTATGAAGCAGCACATGCCCTCCAACGCCAACCCCGACGCGGCCATCAACCATTGTTGCTGGGGATACTGTTTGGCCATCTTCACGGTGATCATCACGCCGAACACGTGGGGGAAGAAGGCAGGTAACCAGATCATCCCCATCTTCCAATTGTCCCGGGTTATGTTGTCCTCCATCCACAGGGAGATGGTCGGCTCGAGGAATGCCAGAGCGACGTTCGACATCATCAGAGCTCCAGCGCAAACGGCAATGTACGGGTCCATGAGCAATCGCCAAATAGGTATCGTTTGACGCATCTCCCCTTGCCTCTGCTTCACCTGCTCCTTGACCGGCTTCATCACCAGGAGCAGCATCACTCCGTCCGCCAGGCTGATGAACGCGAGGATCAGAAACGGGACCTCTTTGCCGGCGAACTGGTAGAGGGCGCCGCCGAACGGAGGCGCGACCAGGCAGCCGAAACTGATGAAGGCCAAGGCGATCCCGAGCGCCTTCGATCGTTCAGCCTCCTCCGTGTAACGGTCAGCGATCATTGCAAGGCCGCTGGTGTCCGCGAAAGCGGAACCGACGCCCTGCAAACTCCTCGCGAAGAACAGGACCCCGTAGCTTCGGCCGCAAGCGAAAACAGCGGTGGACAGGAACATGATGCACAGGCCTATCATCATGGGTATGTCGTAACCGATCCTGTCTATCAACGCGCCCGAGAACGGGTTCACCATCAGTTGGACTATGGCCTTGGAGGCGAACAACACACCGGTGGCCGAATCTTGGCCGTGATGGGACGGCGTCCCGGTGGCGTTCACCTCGTCCTCCTCCTCCACGTCGCCGAACGCGCCCACGTATTTCAGGTAATCGGGTATGATAGGCACTATCACCATGTACAGCATGTTGTCGAGCAGCAACGCTATAGAAACGATGATCAGTACCAGCTTTCGCTGGGCCTTCGGCTCCTGCAACTTGGCCCACACTATCTCCTTGAGCTCGCTCAGCTCAATGTTGAGTATCGGTATGGTCGTCATCGTGCCCGGCCGATCTATGTATATATCTCTCCTTAATGACCGAGCCTTAACTGGCACGTCCTCCGGCAGAGGGGGGGCGGGAGGAGGACTAAATCACGCGATCACTGGATGATCGACCTTGGGAGCGATCGTGACGAAGGAATCGTCGCGATTGGGGCGGCGCGCATCAGGCCGGGCCGGGGGTAACCTACAACAGATCACCGAATTGGCACGGTTAACTCGATCATCGAAATCATCGCGCTGATATATATCTCTTCCTTCCTTTTTTCCCTCTCTCTCTTTAATCATTTTTTTCACGTGGCAAGAATTTTCTTTTCTTTTCTTTTTTCGGAGAAGGAAAGGGGAGCCCTGACCCGGCCTGATCGGTTTCTCATCAACCGATTTTTCGTGAAAACCCAACCCGATATTTTTCCAACGAGAGATCGTCCATCATCTTCGTATCACCGACGATTTCGTTTGTCGATCCGTAGTTTTCTCGTTTCGCCGCGCACTCGATTCCTTTCCTTCGCTCGTGGCGGGTATAGAAGCGAACATGACACCGGGTGGAGGCTCCCCCTCGACAAGGCAGCACGATCTGTAGCCAGGCTACCTACATACAGGCCTGGTACTGCGTATCGTGTTACGAAGAGATAAAAACACGGGGGTCTCGGCGGCGAAACGAGGGTGAAGGTCGAGTTGGTATGGACGGTATGGCTTTATTCTATAAATGGGGTGCGTGGTAATTATTTAACGAACCTTGCTGGTCAAGGAAAGAAAACACGCGAAACAACGATGGGAAAACAAATTTTACGTGATTATAGATGATGAAAATTTATTCAAAGTTGTATACGCAAGATGAATAACTGATAAGAGAGAAAACAAAGTGTTCCAAACTGTGTATTATATATATATATATATATATATATATATATATAATAGATGCAAATTAGTCGACACATTTTGAAAACACAGGGTTGAACAGAGCGGATTAATTATTTCCGTTGGAACGATTCATTCGGTAAACTGACATCCCTCCAAACATCGTTCGATGCGTGTCCGCACCCTCGTTTATTAATTAACGATGACTGGTCGCCGCGCGGGGACCACTCCGTTAACTTCGTCAACGATCGTCAACGAGGGCCTCCACGAGGACGTGGCGTGCACGAGGAAGGGGAAAATTCGTAAACTTACCGGAGTTATTGGCGAATTTCTGCCTGAGGGAAGTGGCGAGGCGTTGGGGACCCGCCAAACTGGGAAGTCCGGCGAACAAACTGCTCAGTTTGGAGGCGACGTCCGGTCCGACCTCGGCCCTCGAGCCGTTCACCGACTCCTTAGCTTCTTGCGTCCCCGGGCCCTCCACCTTTTCAGCCGAATTTCTAACCGAGCCTGAAACCAAATTTCAATTAGTTCGATTACTTCGAGAAGAGGATTTTCGATATCGTGATTATCGAAAATAATATTTCCTTTTATTCTCGAGGAATGGTGTTTGAAGAGGATCGACGATGACGATACTGGGAAAGAAAAAGGAGAGAGAAAGAGAAAAGGAAGGGACGAGTAATTTCCAGGGAAGTAATCAAAAAGTTGTCGGTCTTTAGCGTGTTCCACCTATGCCGCGCAGCCAATAATTTTGTCCATCTCTTCTTCCACGAAACCGACACAATTTTTCCTAACCTATCTATTATCTTATATACGCGTTCAACTCCCTGACCAATCTATATTTAGAGTTTAAACATCTATCTATAACAGTCCCTATACATACACCCTCGCGTCCCAAGAAGAATGTGCACATGTGCCCGACTTCCCAAGATAATTTCCCATCATTTGCCATCGCAGCAATATCATTATTTTCAACAGTATCATGACCTTATATTATTATTCACCGTCCTTCCACCATTTAACGTTCAAACAAAACAGCCGATCAATTTTCCAACGATTTTCGAATTTATCCCTCTTTCTCTCCCCCCTCCACCTAGAATTCTATATTTCGAATCATACATATACATATACATATACTCTCCAAATACAGTCCATCATCATCACTTCGAAATAAAAATCCAAAAAAAAACACGAGTACTTGCAAACAATCTTATCTTACGTGTACTTCCTCCCCTCCCCCTCCCCCTCTTTTAGAATACAAAACCTGACCGGTGACGTGAACGATGATCGTGACATCATTGATGTACGAATGAACGAATGTTGACGAAGGATAAAGGATTGAAAGAAGAGGAGGAAGAAGAAGAAGTCAGAGAGAACTCTTACTTACTGAGACCGAAGGGCTCCCGATGGCAGGGGCGTCTCGGCGTGTCTCTCCGTTGGGGTAGCTTTGGAACGTCTGCCCTCAAAGTTCTCCCCGCCACCGGCTTCTCGCGTCACCCTCTTCCCGTCCCAATCAACCCCCTCGCTCGCCGAGGAGGCCTTTGGAGGAGGCAGCGTGATGGCAGGGCGCAGCCGCCGTTTCCAGGATCCTGGGATTGGCCGCTGCCGCGCGTCAACCCCCGAACCAACCCTCCACCATCGCGTCCGCAACCCCCTCAGAGGGGAAAGGAGAGCGAGGAGGGCGAGGAGGGGAGGGGAAGAGGAAGCGCGCACCAGGTATAACTGACGACGATGCCGGTCGATGCTGCGCGGTATTTCCAGCGAGGCAGGTCGATATGTGCCTCACCTGTGCAAACGTGGGCCGCTGCCTGGAGGAGGGGAAAAAAAAAGGGGTGAAAGCGTGGCGAACACGCGAGAGAGAGAGGGGCCCCTTCCCTCCCCGATTTTTTAGCGACGATTATTTCGAGTTGGTAAGTGAGGTGTTGTAGTTGTTGGACGATAGGAGAGTTTGGATTTTTTTTAATTCTCTCGAAATTTTGAATATTTGTTAATTTAAGAAGGTATTTTTTTTTTTTCGAAGATAAGATCGTTGTGAAATGTCGATATGATAAATTAATATATATGTATTTACATTTATATTAAGGAATTTTTATGTATTTAATGTATTTATTTAATTTTAGTAAGTGAAATTAAGTTAATAGAAAGTTTTATTTCTATATTATATTTTCAAAATATATACTTATTCAAGTTCATTAACTCTTTTTTATTCAATAATTTTTTATTTAAAATTTTCAATTTTCAATTTGATGATGATTTTTATATTAAGTATATCTCATAATTTTCTTAAATAAAAGTTTAGGATGAAATATAAGAAATAAGTTGTTGTAAATAATATATTAATATTAGTAAAAGGATATTCAATTAATTGTTTTCTCAAAGTCAAGTTATTATAGAATAAAATTATTAATAAAAATTCAGTGATAAATTTTATAACTAATCCAATTACACCACCTAATTTATTTGGAATTGCACGTAAAATTGAATGTGCAAATAAAAAATATCATTCAGGTTTAATGTGAATTGTAATACTAAATTGAGAAAATGTTGTTTTTAGTCGTGATATTAAGATCGTTGTACAATGATATAGTATTTTTAATCGGATGTTTAGTTTGTGTCGAAACGAGTTGTAAATTTGATCTCACTCACACGTGTATTGGAACAAATTAAATTGTTCCCAGCTTCGACTATAGATATCTATGTTATTTCGATTGGGTTTGGCGATTCTATTTCAATTTCGTTTTTCCCATTGTTCCCTCATAGTTGGAATTTTTTAATGGATATTGTTAGATATTTTTGATCGAGTAGAATATATTATATTGCTCATTATATAATAACATAAATCAAGATATTGAAAAAGAAGAATACACTTGATGATAGGATTGTGCTAATGAATTTTAAAATTACGAATTTAAATTTTTTAACGCAATTGTTTCTCTCTATTTTTAAAGGATAATTTACATTCTTCTAATTATTTCTTCGACTTCATATCATTTGAAACGTGGAGATGCTGAGAAGAATGAAAAGAAATTTCACGAGTCTATAAAAATTGTCTCTAAGAATATCTTATAAATAAAATATTTATATTTACATTCTTGCACGTATAAATTGTCTCTTCCTATTAATAAATAATTTATACCTCGATCTGGTGGATCCAAAATGATTTGTCGTCAACAAATTTTCTTTTTTTTCTACTTTCGTATATCTCGATGAATGCACAGATATTTCACAATACTATCGATCCCCTTCTCCCCGTATTATTCTCACCAACCGGTCGACTCTCACGCTTCTCGCTGTAAGGCTGTTTAACAGAACATGAGGCTCAAAATGCACGAGCCAGGAAACTGGTAAAGCTTCTCGCGAAACTTGGTCACGAATCCTCTTCCCGTGGTCGAATCGCATCTGATTACCTGCAAATTAAAATACCAGCTTCGATGAATTGCTAAATCAAGTGTTTACACACTGGTAAAAATTGGAGTTAATCCATTGGAGATTCTTTCTTCGTTGAAACGAAATCTTCCTTCCTTCCTTGATTAAATTAATTGATTAAATTAATTGAAAAGTTATTGACTCTCGTTTTTGGAAAAGGGAATTTTTTTGCAAAATTGAGATATCTAGAATTCTAGAATTTTCTGTGTAAATATGAAACGAGGAGAATAAAAGTAGGACAAAGAAGAAAGAGTTTAAATTTTTGTGCATTTAGAAGAGAGCGTTTGATTTTGTGGATATCTTGAGAAAATTTTCGTTAATTCTTGTGAATTCATGAACAAGGGATTTCTTTTATCAATTTAATCGTGTTTCCTCTCTTTTTCTCTCTCTCGTGTTTTTTTTCTATAATGAATCTTAGATTTCGACAATTCTTAATTTTAAGAGATAATTAGAAATAAAGAAAAAATAAAGAACCTTCTCTGTGCCAATTAAAACTACTGTACTAGCATTAAAATACGTTAAAAATACAACAAACTTTCTCTCTGGTGGATGATTTAATGTAAAAATACTAACCGTCCATTCAGATATCACGAATGAAAAACGTATTTTCAAGACTGAATTTCATATAATTTTACACAAAAGGCAGAAGAGTGCATTTTCTTTTTTTTTTTAAAAAAATAATTGAATCCAACCCACGTATTCATACATTGTGATGTGCAGTAACAGCGAAGATAAAAATGCAGGATGAAATTCACTTTTCCAAATATTTTTTACATATTTTAAAGTATAAAAAAATACGAAGAGAAGAAGAAGCAACTTTCAAGAAAGGGATTAAAATAATTCTAATTTCCATGCAAATTAAAAATTTTTAAATTCCCATTTTCCCCCAAAATCGAATTCAATTTACAAATTCAATTAACTGTTAAAGATTAATTTTCATCAGATAATTTATCGAGAATCTTAAAAAAAAGAAACTAAGAATACACGTTTATTTAAATTATTATCCCAATTGAACAAAGAATTTCTCCACTTCTTTCGAGCAACTGTTTCAATTTTTTTAAACAAGATTTAATCTCTCTTCTTCAATCTCGAAGAATTTCACTTGATATTAAAAATGGAACACCCTGTACATTTAAATAGGGAATATATTTTCGGATAAATGGATCCTTCTCGTGGAAATTCGTTCTGTTACACTCTGCTCTCATTCGTTGAAGTTTCCAGCAATAGGAGATCCCTCTTGGAGTTGATCTCTCTGAAGAGACATGGTTGAAAGAAAAAATATATATATATACTTTATCATCGTTATAAATTTAAAAAAAAATTAAACCGAATAAATTAAAACACATTAAATAAAAAATTCACAAAAAATCAATTACTCCTTATTATCACGATCCCGAACAAAATTCGCATAAATTGTTCATTGTCTGGCTCGATTGCGCGGTTTACATTGAATGAACTCGGAGAAGCGTGAAACAAAGTTGTCTTCTTTCAATCGGCCCGATTTAATCAGCTTGGAAATTGCACAGCGGCGAGAAGACCTCCGTGCACCGTGTTGGAATTTCTCACATTAGTTTGTTCGTGCCTCTAGTGATTTATGGCCGTTCCTCTTAACCCGTGTTTCCATAGTTAAGAATCAAAATACAACGAAATTATGTATTTTTTCATTTATACGTATAAAAACATTTATATCATGCGAGATCGGTTGGAACTTTTTTTTCGTCGTGAGAATTAATTTAATTATTTGATCAAACTTTTAAAATCGAGGTTGAGGTCGATCTGTATTATTAATATATAAAAAAAAGTTTTAATTTATACACGAATTTATAAGTTTCGAGCAATGAATCGTGAAAAGTCAAAAGTTTTCAACTTGAGAGATGGAGAACTTAAATCACTCGTAAATAATAATCTTTAATTATAAGAATCTTCAATTAATGCTATTTCAAAAAAAGGAAGAAAAAAATTATTAAAATTATTTTCAAGCAAAAATTGAACATTTTCTGTCGTTTTTAATCTTATTGAAATTAGTTAGCATTAGTTTTTGAACGAACGATTATATCTTGCTAATAGTACAATGGAATCTCCATTATCTCAAACTTCTTTTTCTAATGAGAATCAAATCAAATCAAGAATCTTCACATTTCAATGCGTTCCTCCACCAACGATATCTTTCTCATCACGATCTTTTTACCATATTGGATTCAATTCCTGTTCCCCTTCCATTTGTCTTGAGCAATCTTCGTTAATCTCTTCAATTTCACGGAACAAAAGCTTTCTCTGATGCGTCGTTGCGTCATCGATATAAATGAAAATATTACAGAGATTTTTCGTAATGAAATCTTCAGATTCGTTAAAATATTCCGGGCGAGAGGAGAAAAATTAATTCTTCCTCGCCAATTAATCTGCAAAAATATATATCATATTGCATTATTCAAAACGTCTTCCAAAAAGAAATTTCGAAACGGTGATAATTAAATTAATTGAAATGTTGTAAACGATCCAATAATCTTTGAGTGGAGTAACATGCAAATGTTCCACGAACGGATCGTATATTTTGTTTTTTACGACAGTGGAAGATGGGCTGTAACCCTTTTTTATAACCGAAATCTCGGCCGAGATCTCACCTCGATGCTTAATTACGTCGAAGTGATAAAAGTCAAAGACTCGGACGTTTAACACCGTGTCGACGAATCAAGAAGAAATATTGCAACGACGACGTTGCGGAGATTAAAATTATTCCTGCTGGAAAGATTTAGATCAGAAGATATATTGTATACCGTATGATCTGTATTTTGGAAGGAGAAGAGAATGTTGGAAATTGGAAGAGATAGAAATTTGGAAAACGTTGAATAGAAATTGTTTTTATGGACTCGATGTCTCAAACTTTGACAAAGTTTAATTGTTATCCGAATCTTGATAATGTTACGAAATAAAACATTGTTAAATTGAAAAAATTAAATGTAATTTCTATCTCGTTACAAGATTGTTGATATATTAAATTGATATATAAAATAATTTGAAATTATTATTGAACATATTATTTTTCACTTTCTAAAATTATCTATTGTTATTATTTACCTGATCGGAATACAATCAATCGTACTTTGCTTCTTTTTATAATGAATTGTTTTAATTACACCGTTTCTTCTAATTAATAAATGTAATAAAATCTTCAATTATTGCTCAATTATTGAATTTTTCAAACTTTTAAACGTTACTTTCTAACAAGCCTCGTCGTTAATTTTACCTCGATTATAAAATTATAAAATTATAATTTTTCAATTCAGTGGCCAATATCGTTTATCATTTTATATTAACGTGAAGAGATTGTTTCGTTTAAAATATCATTTCTAAAGAAACTCGATACTGTAATGTATACTTTTTTTTTTTTTTGTTTTGTAATAAAATATTCGTCAAGTCATCTCGATCGATCGTAATTGTATTGTATTAATCATAATAATTATTTTCTACATCGAGTAATATTCAATTTGTAAAAAAAAAAAAAAAAAAGAAAAATAGAAGTGAAATCATGCGTGTACAAGAAATTACAAGATTTCACTGGTGTGTAATATTTAGAAAAAGTTCATTAGTGCTAACGAAGCGAGATTTCACATGTTGTGAGAATTTAGGATTAATTCATCAGCTATAATAAATCTTACTTATCTGGAATATAATAAAATGTCACATCGTAAGATTACCAACAATGGGTAAATTCCTTGCTTTTCTTCATTATTCGTCAAATTAAATTTAACTTTTTAATCTCTTTACGTTTTCATTGAAAGAAATTAAAACGACAACGGGATAGAAAAAATATCCATTAAAATTAATTAACTGCTTCTTTTATAAAAAAAAAAAGGCGCTAAATTTAACCCATTTTCATTTTATGGAAAGTTTAAGGATAAGTAGAAAAGATTTTATTCCTTTACAAACAATCTATATTTAAAAAATAAATAAATAAACAAGATCTTGTATCTTTTTCGATAAAACTTGCAAAGAAATATCTCTATGATTAGATTCACACGTGTCTTACCTTATAATCTCTTTAAAATCTCAGTATTTCGAACAAAACACGATAAAATCGAGAAAAATTCTCTTATCCTACCAAAATAAATAATAACAATAAGAAGAAGCCATTGTTAGAAATCACTTAATAAAACTGAAACAATTTTTGAACGACTTGTAATAAGATTACATAAACAAGATGCCACTCATTACAGACATTTAATTCAATTCTTTATATAAATATTTCCCTTCTCAAAATTAAAAACGATCCTTCGCTTGAATAATATCTGATTAACAATTAATCAACAATTATAATAAATTATAATAAACAATTAATGCAATTAATCTACGAGTAATCGAATATCGATTATTAAAAAAATAAAAAAAAAAAACAAAAAAATCTTCAAGACGACGTCGACTCATTTTTTTCATTTTTTTTTATTATCGCACGAAAGATACAGTTGGAAAAAAAAAAAAAACTCAAACTAATCCGAAGAGATACCGAAAGTATGAGGTACGCGACGAGATGAGTCACGTTCGCACCACGGTTGCGAAAATTCTTCTCTCGCGAGGAGAGGGTTTCAAGAAAGAGGAAGAGAAAGGAAGAGGAGAGAGAGAGAGAAAAAAAAGGAAGCGTTTCAGGTCGAAACGTCGTCGACGAGGCGAGCGGCCCGTGTAATTCGGTTCTGTACGATCGAATTCACTTTCAGCCACTGAATGGGTCGACACAGCGCCAAATCTTTCGCAAAATCTCGTTACAACGGAAAAGAGGGAACGTAATCCGGCAGGATTTTTGCCAGCCTCTCGTCGATCCACACATTTGCCTCTAAACTGTTTGCCTGTTTTTTTTTTTTTTTTTTTTTTCTTCTTCTCGATGGGAGAATTTTTCAAAAATATGAGAAAACAGACAGAAATTGTATTACTTTTGTTTATGACGCATCAATCATTGAAGGAACATTTTTCATACACGTGAGAAAAGATTTTTATGAATTTATTATTGTACTTGGCTTAAAAGTTCATTTACATGCAGCTCTACTCCTCGAGATTCGAGAACAGTTTTCTATATTCTTGCAAATTTCATTTTGCAAATAAGAGAAATTTTAAGGAAAGATTTTAATCGATGAACTGGGATAAAAAGAAAAAAAGAATAAAATATTCGAGTTTTCATTCTCGAATGAAACAAATTGTGAGTGATTAATCGAGAATAGAATTCATCGTTTGAAACGATCATCGAAATTCAAGAGACTGCGATCTCCAGACCATCCAGAATGAACGAATTCAAATTGTTGAACGATCTTCTCGACGAGTTTAATTTCAATAATAATTGCTCGTTAATTCGATGAAAAGGATTTAAACAGAAATGGAGAGAGAGAGAGAGAGATTGTCGCTTCCCTTTTGAATGCATCGCGACAATTTCGAGGGGAAATTCAAATTCGAAAGGAGCCCTTTTATTAATTTAGAGAAATTTCGAGGCCATTTTGAGCGAGACAGGATTAAATCAGGTGGCGTTGAACAATGCGCGAAACGAGAGGGAAACGTATTTTGGAACGAGATTATGGGAACCTGGATGAGGCAAGACTCGCATTATACGAGAGGAGAGAAGGCGCAACAGGAGAATATAAATCGCGCGATACGCCGCGTCTGGCGTTTTTCCTGGCGCAATTAAAAACTGGAACAAGCGCCTCCCTCCCCCCTCGTCCTCTTTCTCTAACGAAAAATCCTGGAGAAAAAGAAAATGGAAGGAGATTGCACCAACTAAGTGAGAAATCACACGTGGTGACTCCTCTTCTCTCTCTTCCAACTTTTGTCTTCCCTAATTTTATTATACACAATCGATGTTAAATCTTGTAATTTTCTGCCTCAGAAAAATTGAGAAAGGAGAGGAGAAAAGAAGTAATTATTGAGTTTGAATATCACAGAGAATTTTTTGTTTAAATAAATACTTTGCATTGGCTCAAATATGACGATTATCTCGTGTCTGGAAACGCGGGAAGAATTCTGGAACGAGGATTTCATCGAGCAAATATTTCCTTGCTTGAAAATTTATCGAGCTTGCCTGTCGATTAAGCGGCGGATTCCTTCTAGGCAACTTATTCTGACAACAAACACTCGGGATTCCTTGAATCATTTGGCGAATCAACAAGAGAGGTCTTGCTGATTAAAGAACATGTCGCAGTTTAGAATTGCTTTCCAAGCTGCAATCACGAATAACTTGCAATTTACACTCCTCAAGTGACGGATGCATTTGACTTGTAAATTCGTACGATTTAAATTACAGAGCCGAGCCGACTTTCTAACAGATTCGAAGAAATTTTTTTCACCAACGTTCGTTTAAGCAAGTTTCAACAAAGAACACGCACTTTTCTCTCTCTCTTTAACTATATAACTATATCACAGAAGCATCATAGCTGATCCAATAAAAAAGAAATTACGTGAGATTCCGACTAAAAAGTCAAAAATATCATCCTTGAATTGCTAAACTCGTATTTCACATTTATTTATTCCAAACAACGAGATGTGCAACACGGATAACAATGTTCAAACATTGCTGGAAAAAAAAATCTTCTTTTCTTCTACGCTTGGAATTGCGCAAGAGAACGTGCCTGCAAACGCACGTTTTTATTTATACAAAAAAAAAAAAAAAAAAAAAAAAAAGAAAGAAAGAAAGAAACAAAAAGAGTCGAAGAGAAGAGAAAATCGGCCCCGATAGATCCCCGATGCATAGACCCTCGTTTCCAACGTCTGCCATCCGCGTGATTCTCACCACCCCCTCCCCCTCCCCCCGCTCACACGACGTCTGAGCGAGCTGGTGGAGGGGGAGAGGGGAGGAGGCAGCGAGTTACGAGGGAGATGAAACGGAGTCCCTCTGTTTGATCCGCAAACACTGTAATTGCCTAGAATATTATATTAGGTAGGTGGTGGTAGGATAACGGGAGGGAGGAGGGGGAGGGGGGGAGAGGTGTACGGAGGTGGCATGAAAAGAGAGACAGCGGAGGGTTGACGGCACCCCGGCGAGCAACGAATACTGCGGGACAATAATTTATTTTAGTTTCACGGAAGGGAGGCACGGAGTGGCACGCTGCCTGTGGCAGGTATGCATTAAACAGAGTTGCACGCGTTTTTTCCTTTGCACGCGCCCTTCCTCCCATTCTTTGTCCTAGCGTGAATAGTTCGGAAGCCTTCTCGTCCGAGTTTCTTTGAAAAGTCGCTTCTCTTCTTCTTTTTGAAAATTTTTTGAGGCGAACAGCGACGATCGATGTATTAATTCGATGTATTGAGAAGTGTATTGTAAATAATTGAATTAAATGCAAATGTAAATTTAATAAGATTTAAGACTCTTTATAATATATTTGATATACAAGTTTATCGCGAGAATGTAATTCATACGTTCCGATTGGAAGAAAGAACGTGGATCAGAATCGAGGAAAGTTTGAGAAAAATAAGTTTTAACCCCGCCTTCCTGCCTATGTTTCTTCTTCTCGCGGAACGTAACGATCATTTACCACGAAGAAGTGGCGTGTTTACATCGACACGATATATAGGTAAGCGCGGTTACGTAAAGGCCCATTAGTCGGCCGACAGGCGATTACCATCGTCGCGATGTAATCGAGTCAGTCTTTGTTGGTATTATCGAATTAACGGAACGAGATTCGATGTAACGGATAGTTTCGTAATCAGTTAACACACACGATTTAATTTTGGGCCCGATTGATCATTAGGATCTGGTTAGACGTTGATGATATATTTTTCTTTCTTTTTTTTTTTTTTACGTCTCGCTCGATATCGACCGAGCCGTGTACACCATCGGTTAAACAGAATCACGATCGCGAACGCGAGCACGTCGAACGCTCGTTAGCTCTATCCCCACTTTTCTGACGCAATAAGTGTGAAGACCCTTCTTTGCTTTACCGACGGATCATAAAGTGAAAGTTAATTAAGTCGAGACGTTCGAATCTTCATTTTGCACGGTTCTTGTTCATTGTACGCGTCCGTTTTATGAGAATATTCGAGGAACGAACTTTTTTTACCGCAAGACTCTTTTTATTCTCGAGGAGGATAAATGTTATACATGTATATAAGTGTGTGGTAATACGGTAATTATTGATTGCCGAATTGCAAGAAATGGATAAGACAATGATTATTTATCCTAGAAATAAAAGTATATAATAGATTAAAAGATGGAAAGTATAACAAATTTTTACTTCCTATTTAAAAATAATAAATAATTTTAATTTTAATTAATTTTAATTCTTCCTAAATAATTTTTTTATTCTTTTTTTAATGGGAGAAAGATATATAGAGATATCAATTTTCTAATTTTTTCTTCGATTTTTTTGTAATATAGAAATCCAATTTTAAATTTCAACTATATGTTCGTATTTACGATTATCGTTATATTAAAAATTATTTATTCGAAATCAATGTTGTTAATGTTTCGATCACGTTTACATTCGATCTTTCTCCAAAAAAACAAGCAGCTTTACTTTCCTGTTTCCCGGAGACTTCAATTCTCGTAATACGTAACTTATCTCGTAGTCTCTCATCCTTCTTCTTTCTTATCCCCCATTTTCTCCATTTATCCGTTCATTTAATCCATTCTATTGTATGATAATTTTTTTTTTTTTTTTTAATCAATATACTCTTCGTTCGCAAATCACAAACAGAAAATTATAAAGCGTGATTGAATAAATGACGAGGTTAAAGTCAAGTGCAAGGAATTTTTAAAATGTTAATACCATGACCCGTGATGAATTAACGATCAGCTTGGTAAGACGTAATAAATACCAAGGTCAATACTAATTACTCTTACGACAAAAATGACAATGACATACCTCGTTGAATTAATTTTATTCGTCCAATCGTTAACATTTATTTATAGATTTTTTTAATTGATGATATCGATTTTTAGTCAAAATACGTGAGACACGTGTTTCTCTAAAGTTTTCAAAAACTGGAATTTTTTTTTTTTTTTGTGTACACATATATCAAGTGAGTATAAAGAGGTTTTGTGCAGCGATTGTTTTCGTATCTTGAAAGCGTGCTTGCAAGCGCTTCAAAAATTTCGTTTGAATAAAAGAAACTGACGTTCGAATTGTTGTCACGTTTGTCCTACGTGTCGTACAATATCTAGTTGATGTATGAGCGTGAATCTATTAGAAATGATATAAAAAAGAAAAAACTGGTAAATTTTATTTCAACAAAAATATATTTATTGATACAAAGTTGTTCGAAATATATTATTATACAGAAAAGAAAAATTAAATATTAAGAATATTATGTAGAAAATAAATTGTATTGATTTTAATTTGATGAATAAATAAAATAAATAAAAACAAAAGAGTAATTGTTTCACTTTTTGCAAATTGTTTTGCAAACTTTTTGAAATTTGTATTTTAATAATAAATTTATTTAACGAATAATTAAACGGATGTCGTGTGTTTGAACGTTTTAAAATTAAAAACGTTTTAATTCAAACCGATTAAATGGAGAAATTCGAAGATCGAGAGAGAAGGAAGAGGAGAGGCACGTGACGGGACTGTGTACGATGATTTAAACGAGTGGTTAGAAAATCAATTATACGATAAACGTGTATTCCTTCGAATCGTTACATATGCTGTACGTGTACACGAGCAGGATAAAAGTTCGTGCACTGTTCGATCGATAGTCTCACCATTTTCGGTGAGATTCGTGAGAGTTTCTCGACCTAAAAATGCTAAAAACTACGGAATTCTAAGGATAAAGTGCATTTTTATAATTTCAATCGTAGACGAATTGTTTACGGATAATTAAAATAATTATTTGTCACGTGAGTGACAATGAAATTAAATCGTGTTGATGAAGAAATAATTTAATCGAGAAAAATAAAAATTTAAAATCTATTTTACTTTAACAAAGAAGCAAAATTAGATTTTTAGTTAATCAATTAGAGAAAAATTATTTTATAGTAATTTCAATTATCTAAATATATTTAAAATATTCCTTTTCTATTTGTATATATTCATAAGGAATAAAAACAAATTATATTTAATTAATCCATTAGAGAAAAATTGTTTTATAGTAATTTCAATTATCTAAATATATTTAAAATATTCCTTTCCTGTTTGTACATATTCATAAGAAATAAAAATTGAAAAAATTTATCATCAAGGATTTGTATAAAATATTTAATATTTTTTATTATTCTCATATTAAAATATTTCTAAAAATTTTAGATCCCTTCTTTCTATCATTCTGTACAAATATATAATGTTATGATTTAATGAATCTTACGAATAAAAAAGAAAATTTAACAAAAATTATAATTTCTAATTATTCGGGTCAATTTAGATTTTATTTGCAAATAAAAATCCTTGCTCTTTCTTTCACACCTTTCTCTGCATCTGCTTTGTATGGACTGAGTCATTTCGTGATAGTATCAAAATGTCTGCGTGACAAGATTCGACAATACCAGTTTACTTTTGCTGTCTTTTCTTAAGGTTCTGTTGATTTTGAAGAAAATGGCGTTAACACACGAATCGATAACAGATAAAAAAAAAAAGATCGATAGAATAAAAGAATAAGAAGAGTGTTGTTTCTTAAAATATGAAACGTGTCCTTTTGAAGGAAATCGATTTCAAATGAGTCATGGTCATCTAAATCTATATCACAATGTATGTACATGTATCTGGAAAAATAGGAGAAATGATATTATCAATAAACGTTATTTTTCTTATATTTCTTTATTCATATAATTTGAAATTTAAAATTTTGTAATTTTTTTGTACCGTTTGTACATATTTCGATACAAAATTTCATATTGTGAAAGAATAAGAAAAAGTTTACAAATATTTTTCAATAGAAAATCATGAGAATAATAAATAATACATTTTATTATATCGTGAAAATTTTCCAATTCGTAACTACGAATTTTATTTCTTCGAAATATCTTTTTCAAAGATTTTATTAATTGCATGAAATTTTTTTCAAATTTTTTCTCTGTAAATAAAATTTAAAAAAGATATCTTATCTGTATTAATTGAAATCTATGTTATAATTTTTAATAACTTTAATAGAATATTTTATTTAAAAAGATACATATTTTTGTATTTCTATTCCATTGAAAATATTTTTGTAATGAAACAATACTGCATACTGTCATTGTTAACATCAAGTAATAAAATTGATTTATATTATTTGTAAAAATTTCTGAAAAATTATCAAGTGGATAAATAAAAGAAAAATACTAATTCAAAATTTCTTTTAAAACAGAATATTTTGTTAATAAAAAAGGTGATTTAATTGATTAATATTCAGTATTAATTGAATTAATTAAATTTTAAATTGCTGCTGACTATAACACCTAAAAAAAAAAAAAAATAAATTTGGAAAAATTTATTTCAATCTTTATATAGATACAATATTTTTTGAAATACATGATGAAATCATTTTGGAAAAAAAACTCTTCAGAAATATAATAATACAATGAATAATATCTGTAATAAATTATAACATTGAAATCATAAAAAAAACTTCGATAATTATACACTTTGAATATTAAATATAAATATTCGTACAAAAATAATTTAGGTTAAATTAAAACAAAATGAATGAAGAGAAACGACGAGAGTATTCGTGAATTTTCTAGAATTCATTAATCATTGAGAATATTTATTTATAAATCGTGAACGTACTATTAACAAAACCCAGAACCCATTAAGTCTAGATTCTCGTGAAAAATAATGTACGTCATTTCAGAATATTATTTTCGTCATGTTAATGATAATATAATTACGAGCTGCCATAGTGATTCAACAACACGTTACATTACAATACGTTGCAGGTACATTAAGGTAAAAAGAAGAAACAAAGTTTTTCGCGATATGGATATATCGTTAATATATGCAAATTTATATCTCTCTTCATTCTCGTTCCAAAAAATCGCATGACTTTTCAATCGATGGATTCGTGATGGATGACGAACACGAAGGCTAAGGATAGAAAAAAAAAGAAATAAAGAAACGTGAGGTCAAAATAACGATAAAATTGCACGACCTGTGCGTGATTTCAACTGTTTAAATTCCATCTCGTATTTTTTACCAAGAAATAAAAACAATTGCGTGATCGAACAATCCGCGTGAAATCTGTTGCAACAAGAATTATAAGAAAATGAAAAATAGTTAATTTGCCATTTGGTATTTCTTTAGTGAGAAAAAGAATTTACAAGAACTTTGTTTAGATATATATAATATATAATATTTATATAATAATTTATACGATCAGAATGATATATATTCCTTGATTTAATATGAAGTAAAAATTACAGCACCAATTATTGAACGAGAAAATGATAAAAATAACATCTATAACGTTGAAGAAACTTTGAAGTATTTATTTCAGAATACATACACATATAATATAAATAATTCAATATATAAAATCAAAATATCCAAAAATTCAGAACCATTGACGTATTCCAGAATCTTAAGTTAAAAAAGTCGTAAAATTAAACTATATTATCCTCGTAGAAAGTTTAAAATCTGCTAGAAAGCAAAAGAAATTATTATCGACCGCCATGAATTTCGAAGCAAGATAACAAAATTACCAGAAAATTCAACATAACTCGATTCAAACTTTTCTATTATCATGATTATTATCAAAGCAGAAAATAATACGTACGATCGATCGAAACGAAAAAACAAAAATAAAAAAAGGAACAAAAATGATAATCGATAACCAAACTGACCGAATTTAAAAGCGAGAAGAAGAAGAGAAAAAGAAGAGAAATAAATCTCGACAACGTTCGAAGACAAAAAAAATTATTTATCGACCGCCATGAATTTCGAAGCAAGATAACAAAATTACCAGAAAATTCAACATAACTCGATTCAAACTTTTCTATTATCATGATTATTATCAAAGCAGAAAATAATACGTACGATCGATCGAAACGAAAAAAAAAAGAACAAAAATGATAATCGATAACCGAACTGACCGAATTTAAAAGCGAGAAGAAGAAGAGAAAAAGAAGATCAAAAATAAATCTCGACAACGTTCGAAGACAATGCAGGAACCGAGACGACAAAGTGTAAACGCGAGAGAACGGGGTTGCGTGTTCAGACGTGTTCACGTGGCTGCGTGCCACGAATGAAGTCTCCTGCGTAATTCCAGAGGCCATGGTACTTTCAACGAGATGTGCAAGAGGAGAGAGAGAGAGAGAGAGAGAGAGTCACTCGCGGAGGGAGCGGGGGAGGGAGGGCGGCTGAGGGATCGATGTGGTTTGGCAGAGTCGATGCACCCCCCTCCGCTACCACCTCCACCGCCGCCGAAACCACTTTTCGTAGGCAGCTCCAACGGCGAGGATGGCGGGGGTGGTTTTATTGATCGCGTCTAACCACGCCCTCCACCCCTTCGCACCACGCCTACGCGCCTCTCCCTCCCTCGCGGGGTACGCGAGCACGCTGGTGCATCCGCGGGTGCACGACACCGTCGACCTCCCTCGCATCGACCTTACCATACCACGAAACTCGAGGTAGCACTAGGTGACTGATCGAATTCGATAAGTCTTGGAGACGATCCTCCTCCTCCTCCTCGTGGTTAATCTTGGTTAAAATTTTAGTCGAGCCAGTTTTCACCTTTATTATGGCGAGGAAGGGTTGAATGCGTAAGTTTGAAATTCGTGGAGTGCAGCAAAGGATGAAAAGAAAATTTTCGGATAATGGAACTTGTGGTTGACATTACTTTTATTTAAGATGGAGTGAATATATATTGATTTCATAAATGAATAATTTTTCGTACATGTTTTAACATTTAAGATAAAATGGATGAAAGTAAGTACAATTTGATTCTTGAAACTTCATTCGTACTGGTTTCGAAGAAAAGGATGAGATTGAAAAAGTCTAGAACTAAAATTAAATAAATTAAATAAATCAGTTGAGCAATGTAATATAAATTATTAAGATTACGAAAAAGGAAATAATTTTTAATTTTAACCAATGTAAAATAAATTTAAAACTAAATTTATATATCATTGTTATTCTTTCTCTCTCTCTCTTTTTTAATAAAAATACTTGACAATTTCACAAATATATATATAACTATATATAATACTATATAAATATATATATAACTTATATATATATAAGTTATATACTATATAGTTATATATAAACATATAACTAAGGTATATAAAAAAAAATAAATCTTAATCAGTAAATTTTTTGAAAATCGTGCCATAATCGTTTTCACAAATGCCATTGTACCTTTGCAGTTTACGCAAGTTATTCTCACTTAATTCTATAGAAACGAGAGATTACACGAAATTCTCGTGACGATTTTTATCTCGACAACAGAATCATGCAATGCTACTCTTTCTTTCTCTGTGCGTATAAAAATAACACGAAGGTGAAGGTAATGTATTCCAATGGTGCTAGATTTCTTTTTCTTTTTTTTTCTTTTGTCTTTCAACATCGTTAAGAAAAATACCGAAACCGAAATAACATTTGCGCGAGGATTATGGTAATACGTTCTCCGATCGAACGTCTGACTATAGATCGACTGTCGTTACTTATGTAAAACTAGAGAAGCCAAAGCCTCGTTCTGCGTGCAAGATTAATGCGTGTCATTAGCATTTTCTTGTAACGTTGAATTTGTAACAAATTTTTTCTGAAATATTCGAAATAAATAAATAAATTTATTTAAAATAATGAAATAATGATTACAAATCATATTCGAATACTTTGAAGAAATTGGAAAAATATTATTTCAAATCAACTTAACTTTCTTAATTAAGAGATTATATATTTATCAATTAATTGATTAATTGGAGGGAAAAAGAAGTATTTTCACATAATTTCAAATATACTTTTTACTTAATAAATGAAAAGCATTTTTAATAAATATTACTTACAATTACAATAAATTTTAAGCGATTAAAATTTTCTTCTTTTATCTGGGTTATAATTTTCGAAAAAAATATCCAAGGCATTTATTGATTATGCCAACAGAAGTTCCATTGAAGACACTATAGAGGCAAGCAATGCTTTATAATTGGAGTGTTCTTTGTCAATACCTCTATCAATAACTTTGAAGATCTGACGATATTTGCATTCAATATCGGAAATCTGAAATAAATCGGAGTTTATCGATATCTGGGGCGATCGATGAAACGACCCCATTGAGGGGCTGCTTTCTTTCGAAGTGGAAGAATTACGTATTTACAAATTCTTCGTTCAAAGCGTTTCGTAAGTTTATTCGGAGCTAATGCCAAATATTGAAACAGAAGAGGGGAAAATAAACGTTTTAATAAACGATACTTGTCCTACTCCCTTGAATGATCTAGAAATATAAATAACATCTTAACTGCAAACGTATAATTAATATTTTCTCCCTGTTTAAAAATATAATCACATAATTATATGTAATTTGATTTGATAAAAATTACGAGAGAAATATTTAAAAGAAATTTTCGAAAAAGATGCTCCATTTCTCTTTTGACAATCATCCACGATTGAAAAACATATTTTTCTGAATATCTTGCAAAACGTTTTACGATAAAACATTTTTTAAAACAAAAATTGCATCCTTTTTTTATAGATTCAAATTTTCAAAAACGTTTATTCGTTGTGAAAAATTTTATAAAATTAAAATTACTTCGTTCACAAGGAAAATTATTACAAATTAAATTTATAGTTATATCCTCGATATAGAATTTTCAATCGAAATAAATTGTTAGGGAATTTGAAAGAGAGGGGGGAAAAAAAAAAAAAGAAAAGAAAAAGGAATCAAGGCCAAGGAAACTCGCGATAAAAGCAGGAAATTCTGTGAGTATTGCATTTGTTATTAAATCATAGGTGTTTGCCATTAATTATCGCATACTTTCTCTGCTCGATCTTCGACCACCAATGGACGAACGGATTCTCCAACCGGAGAAAGTAAAATGTATTCACCCATTTCTGACTTATTGTTAGAATTGGTAAACAGATACTTACACAAACAATGATTTTCTACGATTTCTTGTTTAAGAGGATTGCTTGTTTAGATCTCACTTTCCACCAGAGGAAAGATCCTCTAACAATGTTGCAATCTCAATGGTTGGAGAGAAATTTTTTTTTTTTCATTCGTCAAATTCTTTTTAATATTTTAATAGGATGATCAATTATGTGAAGATAATTGTAATTGTAATTTTTTTATATTCGATATTCGATCAATGTTGAAACTATTTTTTTTTTCAATGAGTATCATCTCATCGAAGAAAATTTAATTTAACTTCTTAATTAAACGTAAAGCAGTATTTTACGTTTTGTTTAGTTTACTTTGAATCGAAAGATACTTGAAGAAATAAAAAAAATCTACCTTGGCAAACACAACGTATCGCAAGAATGGAGGCGGTGTGGCAAGATTTCACGTGTAATAACCCTTCACGTTTTTATATGGCTATTTTCATAAGAGCTCTTCCATGCATTTCCATGCAGCAAGACTGGTTTTTATTAATTTTTTTTATAATCTTCAATGTTACAATGGCAAAAGTAAATTATTCCTTAGAGATAAAATATATAATAATTTCTTTTCTTTTTTTTCTTTCACTGAAATTTAAAAGATACAAATTTTAAAATATATCACAAATGTATAGTTTAAAAATGTTAACAAGTAGAATATTATTAACTCGATTAAAGATAAAGAATAACTGTGTTTTAAAACTTATCTCTTCGTTTATTTTTGGTAGCTATATCTAATCATCGTATACTCTTCTCTATATTGCTCAATTCGCGAGGAATTCATCACTTTATTTTCTTTACCTTTCCTATTTGAGCCAAATGACAAATAATCAATGTGTGCAATGGCATACTTTCCTTTTAAGCTTATTTTTGTAGCTATACATCGTGGATTGTTTTCAATAATATTTGTTATTGTCAATAATCTTGTCTTGTTGCATAATACAACTCATAATATCTATTCTACACTATACTCATAATGTTTATTCTATAATTTTTAATTTTTTAATCGATGATTACATTTTTTGCTCTTTACGAAATTTCGAGAAATTTAGATCACAATGAATTGAGTATACAGAGCATTTTTTTAACATTGCATTAAATTCAAAATTATATTTTTATTTCTTTAAATGTAATAAAT
Source organism: Apis mellifera (assembly GCF_003254395.2). Taxonomy (NCBI): domain Eukaryota; kingdom Metazoa; phylum Arthropoda; class Insecta; order Hymenoptera; family Apidae; genus Apis; species Apis mellifera. The sequence continues at coordinate 8,474,616 of NC_037644.1, read as the reverse complement.
TTTCAAGATGGAGTTTTAAAATTTTAAATTACAAGTTTAATGCTTTTCTATTATTCCATTGTAAAATGTTCAAAATATGAAAACGTGTTGAAATTTTGGATTGATTTCACACCCTTAAAAAAAGAGTTTCACTTTGACAAAAAAAAAAAAATATCCTATGTGTGTAATTCTCTTGTAATATTCAAATACTTTCGCCAGCCATTCTATTGTACATTTCTTAAACCTGTTCTTCTCGAAAACATTAAAATTAGACATGTATTGATATTCAAAAGTTTGAAAATAATAAGAAATTTCAAATAAAAACATAATCCAAAGATGCATATTAAACTTATTTATTAATCGAAATTTGCTAAATAATAATAATGAAAGTATAATGTGACAAATAATAAAATCTTAAATGATCTTAAATAATCAAAATTAAATTTTTGTTTCATCAACTTGTTTAATCAATTATTATCTCTGAAAATTTGAACATTCTATTATTTTTTTTCTTGTTTAAATCAGTATTATAAATACAAATAATTACTTTATATTAATATGTACTTTCAAACTTTTGAATAGCAATGTGTACACACAATATTTGTGTATATGAAATGAATCATCATCTTTCAAAAATTCTGATAATTTAAACGAATATCTATAACACGTTTAGTAATTTATGATGAAATGAATTACAATTTATTAACAATAATCTTGTTAATTAAAGGGTATTCGATTGCAAAATATCTTTGGAAATTTCTTTATTTTAACATAATTAATACAATTTACAACAAGAAGAAGATTTTCAACAATATTCACTCGTCAATGTCAAAAACTTTGGGAAAACATTTAATCTCATATATTTTCCTCGGATTGATTAATTTATCGAGTTTTACAACACTTCCTCTTTCATTTATCTATGAAATCACTGGATATTGATGAGCAATAATATTTACAAATGCAAAAGAAAGTAATATCCAGATAACATTTGTTTGACTATTTCAGTGAAAGCTTGAAACATTATTTAACTTTATTCAACTTTTACCATATTTTATGATTCTTTTAAGATTTAGCTGACAGCTAAACATTCCAACGGCACGTGCGGTAAAATATGAATTGTATACACAGACATTTTGACTACAATTATAATTTTGTTCTAATAAGCGTTTAAAAAAAAAAAAGGAAAGGAGGAAAAAACTACCGAAGATTACACAGGAGGAGTCGTTTAAAACTGTTGATTGTTTGAATGAAAAATATTTAACAGGTAATAATAAATTTTAGAAGAATAGACGTGTATTACGTTCGATACATTATATTTTGCATTTTGTGTATAAAAAGCATATTGTGAAGATCAATTTTATTGATCAATCAATATATGCAATTGTGTTCCTCTAAAAAATTATTAAACTATTTATTTAGAAAAGAGTTATTAATTTGAGAAATAGCTTTGGTTTGAATTTTATAAAATTTACAAAGAATTATCCACTGTTTATATTTTTTTTTGCATTAATTTCTTATATCTGTGATTTAATTGCTTATTAAAAAATGCGTGATTCAGTTTAGAAAATATAGTTCATCTTAGTATTTTAAACTATTATTATAACAATTAAAATGATTAAAAAATTTAATTATTCAAAATTACAAGAATTATCATAACATCATGTCTGAATTTGTAATATTATTTCAAGAAAGATTTAATCTTATTATTAGAAAGGAAAGCATGATAGAATTTTATTACAGGATTATAAGATTGTATCTATGGTAAGAAACATAAAAATTATAAAAAGCTGAATACATCAGTTAAGAAAATGCAAGATCAACACCAAGGAAATTTTCTTCCTTCTTTGACCTCATTATCCTTTTAAGACCAATTATTACTTATAATGCTGACTTTAATAAGAGTAGTGGTGAAACTTAATTGATTTAGTTATTTTAACACTTCAAATATTACTACGATCATTATGATTTCATTGTTGACATAAAAAAAAAAAACCTTAAATTCACAGTTTCTCCTTGGCTAATTTATACGCCGCTTTCATATGATTAAAAAAAAGAAGAAAAAAAGATACTATTTTGATTAAACAACTTGTTGCAAAGTTATTATATAAAGCGAGCAAATTAATATTTACTCATAAGTATGTTAAATTCTTCAAGTTTTTAAATATCTTGAAATAAGAAAAAGCGACCATTAATATTTTACAAAAAAGAGCTATTTATTTCCTTGCGCATAGATGGTTATGTGACTAATAAAAAATTTGATAAAAAAGCAATTGTTAATTTAAACAAATTATTATTGCTCATTATTGCTTTTGCCATTTTTACAATCCTACTAAAACCCAAACCGTTTACACTTAAAAAAAAAAAATTCATCTTCTCTCATAAATAATATTTTTAAAAATATAATTAAAAAGAAGTCAAACGAAATTTCAAATCAAATTCAAATCAAATAGTAACTAAAATTAGGAGAAACAATCAATCAATTATTTAATACACATTTATAAACATTCCAATCTTACTCCTTTTTTTTTTTTCAAACTCTTCGATTCCACAGAATGCGTTTATTCCAAACTTTCCTTCTCTCTCTCTCTCTCTCTTCCATTATTTACTTTCCTCGTCTATACCTGCTCTGCAAAATTTATACGCTCAAGAGACAACTACGACTATCTCATTAACTTTATCGTTCTCTTTTCCCGCTTTATACACAATGTATAAATATACTTCTATACCGCACATTTTCTTAATTCTCGAACGATTTCAATCTTAAAAAAAAAAAAAAAGAGAGACCATTTCACGAAACATTTTATTATTCAAATATCCGATCTAATCTGAGGAGAACAAAACGTCTCGATCAATTAGAATTAATTAAAAGAAAAAGTTGAGAGTAAAGAAAAAAAAAGAAAAAAAGAAAACAAAACGACACGAAACCGGAAACTCGTCGCTCGCAACTGCACGCAACGCGCTGCACGTGCATAATCGCGCGCGGTTGGGATGCACCTCGTATTCGTTGGGACGCGTGCAACATGGGAATTACGATCGATCGCGCCACGAAATACACTTCAGGTGGACATTTAATTACGAGGTTACCATCTGCCGATGACATCGTGCCGATCACCACCGGTGACGTAATCGTTATTACACAGCGTGGATCGTGTCACGCTAAAAGGAGAGGAGAGACGCTATATAGGGTGTTGGTATATTCGTGGATCAGAGATCGAAAAACAAAAGAAAAGCAGAAATTGTATATAGCATCGAAAATATATATTATATTTATAATATATAGGATATTATGTACTATTGACTTGTAGACAAGGATTTTAGAATAACAATTGTCTGCACTATTGTGAAGGGTATTAAATTGTTGAAAATGTTAAAAGTATTCTAAACAAAAATGTCTAAACAAATTCAAGTTTATTTATTATAAGTTATATTGAGTTATATTTTCTTTGTCACGGTTTTTCTATTTTTTATCAATAATGTAAAATTATCTCAGCTACTATTCATTAAAAAAATTAAAATTTTGTTGCATATTATTCTTAACTTAAGAAAATACCAACTTTTGGGTGTGTATAACTGTTTCAATTTCTACAAAATATTCTACAGACATATTATTCTATGTATATCTACACAAAGTGTTCAAAATAAATGCATGGAAAATTTAAAGAATGGTTTCAAAGATTGAAACTAACAGGAAAATTTGTATTCAAGCAATTAAATAAGATGAAATTAATCTTATATTAGATGAAATATTTATCTTTGTCACACTCGCTTCATCAAATGAAATTATAATCCTACCGTAGATGTTTTAAGAATCATAATCAAGAAATTTAAATTAGATATCTGTCTTATTTCTTTAAATAATAATAATTTGAACTTTACTAAATTCATAAATACATCTCCTTAATAAGTAAATTAAATTGAATTAATACTTTTATAACATCAACATTTGTGTTTATTTTAGTTTCTAGAATCTTAATTTTTCTAGAGATGAAAGAGTACTCAAAAAGGATCCTTTTATCCTCTCAAAGAAATTTTGCTCCACATCATGCTTCACATGTACAAACACTTTTATTAAAATTAGAATTTTGAAATTAGAACTGTATTATAAATGATTCTATTCATATTTCTAAATATACTTTTAAAAAAATATTCCATCATCATTTATTATAAAAATTATCTTATCGATCAATTTGTAAAAATTGTAAAAAGTCAATCTTTATTCTTTTCCTCAATTTTTTCATCCGATAAACCAATCCTTCTAACTTTTCAAAAAGTCTCATTGTTATAATCGATTCACTCTTCTCAAAAAGATTACTCTATTTTGAACAAAACGCTTGGAGATAATAATCCTCTTCTCAAAATTTCATCGTCGAAGCAAAAGTCTATAAATTAAAGAAGAAAGAAGGGGAAAAAAGAATAATCCATTACACATCGACCAGAATAAATCAATCAAACCGACTCGTATTTTTATTTCTAGATTCGAAGCGGCTATTATGACGAAGAGCCGACCTTTTGAATTAATCGGCGATCATCCTCGCAACGATTTATGATTGCGAAAAGAAGACGATGGACGACGACAATGGACGAGGCCGCATTTTCTAGAAGAAAATCAACAAGTTTTGCGATTTACATTAATCCAAGATGTCTCCCACCTTGTCGAGTGTTCGTGGGAATCGAACGACATCTTATTTTCTTTATATGTCGTGTCGAGGTATGATCGTCATATTGACGTCGTCAACTTTCAGATCTCACGGTAAATAGGCTGTGATGGATATAATATTAAACTCGCGATTTTCTTCGGGAATTTCTCTATTAATATGAATTTTTATGATATCTTCCTTCGATTAGCAATTTATTTATCAGTGAAAGTCTATATCTTCTCTCAAAAAATTCTTTGTGTAATATTATTTCACGGACGGGATATAAAATAAATAAAGTAATAATGAAAATTATTTTTGCGTGTAAAAAATCGTACGAATCCTCAGATTGCAAATACGATATAAAATATAAAAATATAAAAATATTCAATAAGTGACGATATATTTGAAAAGAATTTTAAGGAACTTTTTATAAAAAAATTCGTGTTCTTTTAAAAAGAAATCTATAATTTCTTCACAAGATTCAAAAAGGTTAAAGAACATAGAGAGCAGACTAGTAAAAGGATCACCTTGGAAATTTTCACAGGTAATTCTTTCGATCACGGTCTGTGATTAGTGAAACATTTTTTTTTTTAACAATCCTCGAATCGAACCGTAACTGTTCGTGAATGGTAACTGTAAAAAAAAAAATTATCGACGAATTATTACTCATTAATTATACTTTGAAACAAACAATTCAACGTATTGCTTAACCAAGGAGGAAGATTGTAATTATAAAAAGTTATAAAACGAGCTTTATGTACTTTTAAATAATTATATTGTTAATATTATGCGTTTTTCTTTGATGAGAAATAGCGATAAAAATATATTTTTTGCTAAAGAAATTAATTTCTCTAAAAGATACAGTAGAGATTTTTAATATCTCTTTATTTTTATCGCTTTGAAATACAGCTAATAATATTAACCGCATACAATGCAGAAATCTCTAAAGCATTGTTTATCACCAATTTTCATTAATTTCGCGGAAACAGAGGATTCGAGCAATATTATTTTGACGATAATAACGACTGCATCCAATTAATTATTCTACATAGTTTAGCATAAATCCGTACGTTACACGAATTAAATTTAATTCAATTAACAATTAAAACTAATCTTCCACTTAATCACGAAAAAAATTAATTTTCAAAATCTTGAATAATAATCTCAATAATATCTTTTATTCATTTCAGAATGGGTTTCTATGATATCTTGTATTAACATGTTACACATGTTAAATACATTATTCAATATTTTTATTAGCATTGAAATTATTAATTAAAATATAAAAGGGAAAATTTGTATAATTAACCGTTTCTATTTATATAATTCTATTTATAAGCTTTGCAAATAACACACAATTTACAATGTTGTTTTACAATGAGTGTCGAGCTAACACTCATTGCCATTAATATTTAGTGCATATGTTATTCCATAAATGTTGGTTAAAAACGTGATTGATGATTCACTGAAATGAAAAACCGGAGAGATTAATTATGCTTTTCACTCTTCAAACTCGTGTTTTAGATTTGTAATTTCAAATGTATTTTTATCTTCATTTATTATAACAACGTATTCACCACTTTGTTAATTTGATATTAAGTACTGATTATCCACGAAGAGTATCTCTGATTATCTTTGCAATTATGAATTTAAAAATACATTTCAAGCAAACTTGTATAATCACTACATAAATTTAATCGTAAAATTCTTATTGTAATTTGTATATTATGTAAAATGGAGATGTAAAATTTTATACATTGTATACATTTTTTTCAAAAAATTAGTAGAATGTGTTTAATAAATGATAATATATGATGAGCGTATGCCACAATTTCCATTTTATCCATTTATTATTCATATTTTTTCGCATATAATGAAGATTATATTATCATAAAAACTAAACAATAATTTGAATTAAACAATTATCGTAATAGCTATTACGAGGTCTGAAAAAGAAATTAATTTTTAAAAATAGAATATTAGATTATTTTTACTTTTTCAAATGACATACAAAATTTTACAAGTAAACTTTTCTTTGAAATATTAGATTTATAAAGAAAATATTTCAAAAGCACTACCAGCACTTTAAATAAAAAACTTTCAAACACTAATTATTATTAAATAATTAATTTTTAAAAAATTTTTTATCTTAAAAAAACCAAAATAATTTTCACTCAAAAATAGAAACATTTAACACTATATTTCAATTCCATTTCATCTTTCAATTTATCCCAAATTTTTCCTACAATACAAGAAATCATAAATATCCAAAATAGATTATTTTTACTTTTCCAAATGACATACAAAATTTTACAAGTAAACTTTTCTTTGAAATATTAGATTTATAAAGAAAATATTTCAAAAGCATTACCAGCACTTTAAATAAAAAACTTTCAAACACTAATTATTATTAAATTAATTTTTAAAAAATTTTTTATCTTAAAAAATCCAAAATAATTTTCACTCAAAAATAGAAACATTTAACACTATATTTCAATTCCATATTTCATCTTTCAATTCATCCCAAATTTTTTTTACAATACAAGAAATCATAAATATCCAATAGATTATTTTTACTTTTTCAAATGACATACAAAATTTTACAGGTAAACTTTTCTTTGAAATATCAGATTTATAAAGAAAATATTTCAAAAGCACTTCAAATAAAACTTTCTAACACTAATTATTATTAAATTATCAATTTTTAAAAAATTTTTGTCTAAAAAATCCAACAAAATTAACAAAATAAATTTCACTCAGAAACATTTAACACATTTCAATTCCATATTTCATCTTTCAATTTATCCCAAATTTTTCTTACAATACAAGAAATCATAAATATCCAAAATAGATTATTTTTACTTTCTCAAATGACATACAAAATTTTTAAGTAAACAGATTTATAAAGAAAATATTTCAAAAGCACTTCAAATAAAACTTTCTAACACTAATTATTATTATTTGACACTATATTTCAATTTCATACTTCATCTTTCAATTCATCCCAAATTTTTCCTACAATACAAGAAATCATAAATAACTCCAAACACTTTTTTCTTCATTATTCCTTTCTTTCTTTTCAAATTTTCAAAAGATATATTATTCACGAAAAAATCGAATGTGCCAACGAATCGATCAAGAAAAAGAAACTAAATCGAAACAAAAGGGTGGAAAAATGATCGATTGCAACAGAAGGCGAAGAAGGCGAAGGAAATCTGCTCGGTCGAAAGAACACATCCTGCTCTCGCCGCCGGCTCTCAGTGTATATAATAATCCCTTTTAATCAATTAGCTCGACAGGAAAGTGAGGCAATCGAGGAGACGATACGCCGCTAAGGCAAAACTACAGGCCACGGATATTAATTATCTGGGGCACAAGACGCGCACAATGCTCGCCAGAGCCTCGCCGCCTCTGATTGGCCCGCCACGACTTTCGCTTTTTCCTACCCCGCGGATCACATCTATCTATCCATCCATCTGTCCGTCTATCCTCCTTTCCATCCACGCCGGGCACCCATCGTCCATCCTCCGTCGTGGCGTTATGGAAATCGCGGATCGAGGCCGAAAACGGGAACACGGCTCCCTCGTCTTTTCCTCGAACAATCGCCCTCCCCCCCTCCGTTATAGCTGGCGCCATTGTCCCGAGTATGCAAATCGGTTATAGCTGGTAAGCAACAGCGGCTCTTTCGATAAATTCCAATGGAATTAAAGGCGATTTAAATCGATTACGGATGATGGAATTATCATTGAAGTTTTGAAGAAGATGATAATGATTAATTGCCGCTTGTTAATTAATTTGAAATTTTATCATGTGAAAAAAAGGGTATATTATTCTTGAAAAATTGACGTAATTTTGAACATCTTTTGCATTATTATTATAAATGATTTCTCAGAAAATCGATTTAATTAATTCCTTTAAATTAATTTTTAAAGATATTCGTTTCATGTAAATTATTCCAATCTTTTAATAATCGTCGTGAGAAATGAAGATATAGGAATAAAACGTATAAAACTCGTCGCCACATTGTCAAACGTTGATATGAATTTTTGATAGATAAATCGAAGGAAGAAGAGAGAAGAGCCGAAAGCTCTTTCCACTCCTGAGAGATCTTATCGATTTAAGAGGTAAATGTGGAACGGTTTTGATATTTTCGTTACGCAGCCGCTGTTGCAACGGCTCCAATCAATGCTACACTCGGCGATAAACGCACCGGCGAATCTGGGCCAACAATTCATATTACCGCAACGTTGTCATAGCGGGTGCATCCCAGCAACCGTGGTACACCGTGGTGCATTGGCCACGTTATTGCTACACGGCCGATAATAAATCGCCGATTTAGCAACGTTCTTTCAGCAATCAGTGAGAGCGTGTTAAGTGTATTTCGAGAACATCGCGTTTTATATCGATTCGAAAAGGGGGAGGAAAGGGACCAAGAAAGAAGCGGAATGAGATAGGGATTATTTAGTTGGAACGTGTACAGTGAGATCATATCTTGAGATTCTCTCTGTTTCACAGAGAAGAAGATAAAAAAAAAATTGGAAGAATTCGAAACTCTCTCTTGTCAGAGGAGGGTAGTTTTCAACAATTTTTAAAAAATTGAAAAAGAGAGAATTATTATATATATTTTGCATGATAATTATACAACATTATTCTGTTTTACTTATGAATATTCGTGACTCTTCAACAATAACAATTTCTAGAAATTTCGAGCATAAAAATCTTTCTTTGCCTCCTGAAAAAGGGAAGGCAAAGAATTCGATCGGATTTGAAAGGAGACGTAAATCGATGCATCATATCGTTCGTCCAATTTGCAGCGTCTCAACCAGGCGAAATAAATTTTCGCGGGAAAGCGCAAGATGCAATCGGCCGTCGTAGATCATCGAGCGCGAGAAGATCGAGCAACGAAACGGGCGACTGGCAATAATACGTCGATTTGCAAGCATCTCGAGACGAGGTATATCGTTTCTTTCTTTCTTTCTTTCTTTCTTTCTTCTTTTCTTCTTCAGCCTCGCGTAGACAGATCGTGTCCTCGGCCTAGAAATCATCGTCATCCGTGCTCCGTATATCGCAACGGGTCAGAGCGAAACGTGTTCCGGGCAAGTGCTTGCTTAAGTAGCAACATTAATCGTGCTCACCCATGCAGCCAGTTCTTAATTTAAAGCCGCCACTTTCGACAAACCTTTTCAAACGGTTGCGCAAAAAAAAAGAAAAATATTTGCCAATTTGATCGATTGCCATTCGGATCGATCGAAACTTTTTATTTTGCGAATGATAATAAATATAATATTTTTCAGATACGTGAGAATTTGAGTTCGAAATGGGCTGGCAGCGCCATCTATAATAACTTTCCGTAAATCGATCGTGTTTGTTAAGTAAAATGAAAATTCATGTTGTATATATATATATATATATTTGTTGATGTTTCCTTTTCTCATATTATTGTTATTTATTGATGATGTTGTTATCGGTTTTGTTATAGGTTTGGTAAATTAATTAATAAATTGAACTAATAGCAAGGAAGAGTAAATAAAATGTAAATGGAATGTTAATAGAGTTTATGCACACAAATAATAATATATAAATTTTCCACAAATTTTCTGTAATTTGATATAAATACACGTTAATGAAGCAATTGAAATTTTAATAAATAAATCTGAATAAAAATTTATATCGTTTCTTAGAAAACAATCGTTTTTCAAGAATGAAGAGATCGTTACAGATAAAGCGTTACAAAGTGAAATAACATAATAATCGTAATAATTCTTCGAGCGTAAAGGGTTTCGTGTAAAAGATATGCTTATATTATTCACGTTGCTTATAATATTTATCATATCACAATTATCTGATGTAAAAGATTTCGTATCAAAATTGAAACAAGAATTCGATGAATAATAATAATAATAATATATAATAATAATTTCCTGCAATGTCTGATACTGGTACTGTCATGTTGGCCAATCTACTTACAATTCAAAATGCACAGAGCGTTCTATTAAGAATGCAACTACTTTCCTACTCGATAGTCCAACGCGCAAGAACTTTTTGGCGTATTCGAATCACGATTATAATAAACGGGTGTCTAAAATTTGACCAACAAGAATTAAAACCGCGTTCTGAATGCGATAAGATCGAAAACTAAGGGCAATGACATCGTTAATCGAATCTCACTTCTACACATTTTCACTCGTTCCAAATTTAAATATGCAAAATATATATCCATCTATCCTTTCTTTAATTTTCTATTTTAGAGGGGTAAAAAATTGTAGGCCAAATTATTCTGAAAAAAATAAAATATCCATTTATCCTTTCTTTAATCTTCTATTTTAGAGGGGTAAAAAATTGTAGGCCAAATAATTCTGAAAAAAATAAAATATCCATCTATCCTTTCTTTAATTTTCTATTTTAGAGGGGTAAAAAATTGTAGGCCAAATTATTCTGAAAAAAATAAAATATCCATCTATCCTTTCTTTAATTTTCTATTTTAGAGGGATAAAAAATTGTAGGCCAAATTATTCTGAAAAAAATATCTATCTATCCTTTCTTTAATTTTCTATTTGAAAGGGGTAAAAAATTGTAGGCCAAATTATTCTGAAAAAAATAAAATATCTATCCTTTCTTTAATCTTCTATTTTAGAGGGGTAAAAAATTGTAGGCCAAATTATTCTGAAAAAAATAAAATATCTATCTATCTTTTCTTTAATTTTTTATTTGAAAGGGGTAAAAAATTGTAGGCCAAATTATTCTGAAAAAAATAAAATATCTATCTATCCTTTCTTTAATTTTCTATTTTAGAGGGATTATTTAAAAATTATTCTAAATTTTTCTGAAAAAAATAAAATTGCAAATGTAAATATACAAAGTACACCAGTATATTCTTTTTTCTTTGCTTTTTTTTAGAATCTTCATATATATTCTGTGCCTATTCTTCTTCTCTAGAAAATAAAAAGAATTAAAACTGTTCTAAATCTATCTAAAATATAAAATTCCAAAAACATTCAAAAACATACATAATACAAATATTCAAGATATCATTATTACTTTTTTATTTTTCTAGAAAATAAAACTACGCCATATATTTTATTTTCTTTTCTTTTTTTAGAATCTTCATATATATTCTGTGCCTATTCTTCTTCTCTAGAAAATAAAAAGAATTAAAACTATTCTAAAATATAAAATTCCAAAAACATTCAAAAACATGCAGAATACGAGTAAATGAAAAATTAAAAAAATTTCCAGTTTCCAAAAATTTTAAAACTTTCTCTCGAGGGAAGAAAAAAAATAAATAAATAAAAACCCAAATCATTCTGATGCAAAGGACATCATCCCCTGTTGAAAACTCGAACGAATAAAATCAAAACGCCAAATTATCGAATTATCAAAACGCGAACAATCCGCGCAAATATTTTATACAAAATGTCGAAACATCAAACTAGCCGATGAGTATGCATGTCCGCGCCTCGGGTGATCGTTACCATCATCATCTCTCATCTGGTCGCTCTTCCATCAGCCGTGACATCAAGGCCGTATGTGCGGCTATTCATCATAACTCGGAGAGCTTTGAACGTGTTCCGTGTGACGTTGAGTCGAGAAAGGATTGAAAGGGAAGGTTAAAGAATAAAAAATGAAAAAGAACCCGCTTCAAAAAAGAGAAGAAAAAAGAAGGACAGCCTGACCAGGGTCAACCGAACAAGCGATCCCGTCAACGACCACGCGTCTCCTCTTCTTCTTCTTCTTCTTCTTCTTCTTCTTCTTCTTCTTCTTTCATCCCCTCCTTCCCAGCTCCCCCTCCCCCGTGTCTCTCACCCCCACGCTCGAGCACCAACGTTCACCAAGAACCACGGTTTGCCTACCTGGTGAGGCATCCACTTACACTCCCGCGAGGACTTTCTCCGAAAGACTGGTTAACTATATAAGCGAGATCGGCGATGTTTGAAGCACGTTAGACGAAATCTCACGGATGCGGCGGGAACAGGCCTCCGCATCTCATCCGCGCAACCAATTCTGTCACAGAGTTGGTTTCCGTTTCGTACGATAAACACGTGATAAAGAAAAAAAAAAGAAAGGACCAGCCCAGGTGATAGCCCCTCGAGAGGGTTCGTGCATGTGATTCGGCCTGCGAGAGTTTGAGGGAAAGAAGAAGAGAAGAGACTCGAATCGGGGATCATGAGGCCCGGGAAGAGCTGGGCCCCCCTGGCAGCGACCGTACTCGCTACGGCACTGCTCCTGCAACCTATCCACGCCGATGGTAAGAATTTGAGAATTTCTGGGGGGAGTGTTACTTTGTGATTATACAAAAGATCGAGATTAATCTTTCTTCGTCGAGATTTTGGCTTCTCTTAATAATTAATCGAATTTTTTGTGCAATATATATATCTAACAATTGCTGTTCGAATTATACAGAATATCGAATATTTCTCTTCTCGCTGGTGTTACGATAAACAAAATTGAGAATTGATGAAAATTTCCTTGATATCGTGAAGCAATCTCTGTTCTGTTTCACTTGCCCTCGATAAAAGACGAGAACTAAATGACGAAAAATTACGTAGGGGAAAGTACGAAATATTCGAAAGGATTTCTTATTATCGCGTAGAAAGTGGAGAGTCGCGAAGAAAAAAAGGTAGAAAGTGTCAAAAAAAGAATTGAAAGCAAAGTGATACCGTGATGCTCCCTGACTAGGTAGCACTATCACTCTGCACCGATTGATGAACCAAAGTGAAAGATGGATTTTCACGCCATGATAAATTTCTCCCAATCGATCTCCTGGATGGACGATGTTTGGTGAACGAAAAATCGGTGAAAAATCGAGAGAGAGAGAGAGAGAAAATAGAAATCGCGATCACTTCGAGAATGAAATATTCAAACGATGAGACGCCGTGAATTATCGATACGAATTTCTTCGCCCGGAATAGCGGACGGTGTGCAAATTGAACCGATATCTCGTGATCTGACACACATTTTCTACTTATAGCTGCTGAATTTAAACTGGACTCGGTATATTCTTTATTTTTATTTCCTTTTATATATATATATATATGAATGATTTTGTAATAGAGAAAAAAAATTTATATTATCCTTATTATATATTTTTATAATAGGTTTCTGCAAAAAAGAAAAAAAAAAAATGAAAATTGTAAGAAACGTTCATTTTCATATTCTGAATAAGCGTGTAATTAAAAAAAATATTATAGGCGAATATTATAGGCTCGTTCTAACGATGGATATTACGTTACGATCTAATTACGATTGTGTCGTAATCTATACTTTATTTCAGAAAAATTAAGAATTATCTTTAATGAACCACGCCGCTTAAGTATTTCCGCGTTTTGCTTAATTACCTATTAAAATTTACTAGTTTTATGTAAGGAATTACGATACGTATATTATATACGGTTATGCAATAAAAATGAAAAATTATGAAATAACAAAGTATAGAGAGAGAAAGAGAGAGAGAGACGAGGCGAGAGGCATTTTTCTAATTTTAATCGCGACTAAAGAATACATTCAACGGAGAAAATAAATTTGAAAATAAATTAGCGAAAAAAAACGACAACTTTGTGTTTAAAATAAGTAGAATTAAACATTTTGCAATTACTCTAAAGAAAGCGTATTTCAAATTGTCCTTTTCATCTTTTCGATTATATTCATCCCGAAAGGGGAATTTGTTGTGGTTCTTAAACAAGTCATTAAGAGAACCTTGAATATTCAATTACAAATATTCTTATTCCTTATAATGGAACAATAAAGAGAGAGGATAAACAGGGAGGGGAACAGTCACGAACTTGATTAAAGACAATGCGAACGGATCGTGGCTCTTGACCTCGTGGCAATTTCAAAGATGGTCGTCACATCTCGGCAAATTTGCCGAAGAGAACGTTGTATAAACGGGTTTAGAAAACACTCTTCGAAGTCGTAAACTATGAATCTCACGGGACGGAGATAATGTCCCGAAGACAATGTCATCTCCCACACTTTCACCGACTAATAATGAATACACAAGGACAAAAAGGAGAGTCATCAAGCAATAGACAAACTCGTCCACCGGCTAATTTTACCACAAATATGAAAGAAAAAACTCGAGAGAAATACTCCTTCCTTAAATTTCGAATCGAAATTATTTACTTCTCTAACCAGATTAAAACTCATTCGAGTTTCAAATATATTAACCTAACGAAACGTTTATTTACAGCGCCAATATCTGGTAGCTACCTGCCACCGTCAACCAGTTACGGGACACCGAACTTAGGCGGCGGAGGTCCGTCCTCCACCTACGGTGCCCCGTCGGGAGGCGGCGGTGGCCGTCCGTCCTCCAGCTACGGAGCCCCGTCCAGCACGTATGGGGCGCCGTCCAGCACTTACGGCGCGCCTTCGAACGGCGGTGGAAGGCCGTCGAGCACTTACGGGGCACCGTCGAACGGGGGCGGCAGGCCGTCGAGCAGTTACGGTGCACCTTCGAGCAGCTACGGTGCACCGTCCAGCACTTACGGCGCGCCTTCGAACGGCGGTGGAAGGCCGTCCAGCAGCTACGGCGCCCCCTCCTTCGGAGGCGGCGGCGGGTTTGGCGGTGGTAACGGGCTCTCCACCAGCTATGGCGCACCCTCGCGCGGCGGCGGCGGAGGCGGCGGCGGCTCGATATCCTCGAGCTACGGTGCACCCACCGGGGGAGGCGGTGGTGGCCCGTCCACCACCTACGGTGCACCCAACGGAGGAGGCAATGGATACTCGAGACCATCTTCCACTTACGGTACACCTAGCACCGGTGGTGGCAGTTTCGGAGGGTAAAGGATCTATCTACTTTTTTCTTTCTCCCCCCCTCCCTTCGTAGATTTCAATTCACGGCACAGCATAGTTCTGGTGAAAGAAGGAATAGATGCGTGGATTATCTCCTTTCTCTAAAAATGAGCCATCCTAAACACCTATCTGTATCTATTCAAGTCTCTTCCATTTCTTATCCATTTGAGAAAGATGAGCACACGATAATAATTCAGTTTACTTGAAATTATTCTCATAGTGTTCCTATCTCTGTCTCCCATCTTCTTATTAATTCAAAGGTACTTATATTTCACGATTTTCGATTCCAGCTCCGGTGGATATTCTGGAGGCGGAGGTGGCTACTCTGGAGGTGGAAATGGGTACTCTGGAGGCGGCGGTGGTGGCTACTCTGGGGGGAACGGGGGTGGATATTCCGGGGGCGGTAACGGGGGTGGGTATTCCGGGGGCAACGGGGGAGGCTACTCTGGAGGCGGCGGAGGTGGTTACTCTGGAGGAGGCGGAGGTGGTTACTCTGGAGGTGGAAATGGCTATTCTGGAGGCGGCGGAGGCGGCTATTCAGGGGGGAATGGCGGCTATTCAGGGGGGAATGGCGGCTACTCCGGAGGCGGAGGTGGCTACTCCGGAGGCGGAGGTGGTGGTCAAAGCTACGCTAGCAACGGTGGTTACCAATATTAATCGCGAGCAGCCTTCACCCAGCGCGGCCATCCTCAACCGGCATGTTGTTTCACCGCGTTTCATCGAGACGAGGAAAGATCTTCCACCCCCTCTTCGTCACCCACCTCCGACCAACTCGTCCGAGAGGAGCGGCGAGCCTCTCTGCCCTCGGATCGACGGGCAGACGGCAGTCGATGAAACGACGAAGGGGGGACGGATCGAGGATGGATCGCGAGGGGATCGAAGACCGTGGATCGAACCTCCCCCCTCCTCCCAACAAGCGTCCAGGAAATCCGGTAAAGTTAAAAAAACAGTTTCGAAAACAGTTTGAGCAGCGGCGAAGACCGCCCCCCTTCCGTCCCCGTGAAGAAAACAATCTCCGTAACCACGATGACGCGGTTCTGATATTCCTGAAAGTGAAGAAACGAAAGAGGGAGGAAATCACAATTTGCCTTTCTTTCCTAATTGCTTTTTTAAGGAAAATCGTCTGCTAATAATAATAATAATGATGATGATGATAATAATAATAATAATAATAATAACGATAATGAATAATAATAATAATAATAATAATAATAAATTTTCCATCGAAACGAAAGGAGCGGAATTGGAAAAGCGCGAACCGAATCAACCCCCCCATCATACCCCTCGAAAGGAGGAGCAAAGTTTCGCTCCTTCGTTCTTCAGAGCCTGTAATTTATTTATTTTGTAAAAATAAATGCTTTTTGTACTAATAATAAAGCCGCTACGCTGAAAAAAAAAAAAAGAGTCGTTGGATGGATGCTCTCGTCACTGCCTACCTTTTCTTTTCTTTTTCTTTTTTTTTTTTTACAGCTGCACACACATAGGGACGAACAGGAGGGAGGACGAGGGAGGAATTGTCTATAAGACGATTCCGACTACTCGTCGAGTTGACTGGGGAGGGGGGTGGTGTGTACGTTCGGTGTGTGGTCGATTTATCGATTCCCCTAACTCGAATACCGGGAAGGCATGAATAAGTGAGAGCTCTTCCTATTTCCGTCGTAACCCGGCTAAAAACACCTATCAATATCACAACCTACGTCCCCTTACGTCGATTCGATGGAATTACAACACCTGTGTGTCCTGACCTATTTGCCCATTCCTTTCTTCGAATCCATTATAATCCCCTATATTTAATTCAATTTTTGATATTAAGAAATAAGTCAAGTTTAAGTTTAACCTCAATATATCCTTTTCTTCTTTCTTGAACATCAAAGATATTCAAGATCTAACCGAATATATCTACATCTCACTATTTGAAATTTTTTTTCTTAAATTATTCTCAAATTATTCGTTCGCCTCGAGGTAATTTGATTGAAGAGTGACAGAAAGTGCGTTTTTATACACTGTTTTTATTTTTAACATTTACAATCAACATCGCGTTCACTTTCTCAATTATACACGTATAATATGTCGTATAATACAATATAACGCTTTCGTGATACATATACATGGATATGCTCTTATGGGGATGAAGTCGGGCGTTTTTTTTTTTTTCTTTTTTTCTTTTACACATAGTATAATACTCTCTCTCTCTTTATATATATATATATATATATTTATATATATTTATACATACATATATATATATATATAATAGATAGGCGTCCCAGGCTTGCGAGATAGGACGAAATAGGTATACAATTAACATTAGGTTTCGCGAATTCAAAGCGGTGGAGCGTTGAGCTCCATGCGTAACACCGGATTTTTTTAAATTATTAGTTTCGCGCCCATCGATCAGTTTCGATTTCAGCCATTTTTTTTTTGTTCGGCGTTCAGGCAGCCTTGTTCATTGCTCGCAATTTCTCCTTTCTTTATCTCTCGATCTTTCTCACGATCCTGCCACCCACGAATCGTTCGGTTATTAAATTAGGAGGATACTCGTTCGAAAAAAAAAAAAAGAAATTGAAAACTAGAGAGGATCCTCCTAATTCCCGAAATAAAGCTTCGAACCCCATCGATCCCTTTTTTCTGCGAGAGGATATTAACCACGTTTTATATATATATATAATACGTATATACATATCTTATATATATATTTATCTTCTTTTTTCTCTTCTCTCCCTTATCTTATCTAATTATATTATACCTAAATGTGTATATGTAGAGCACGCATCGTGATATAGGTTTCCCGTTACATCGTTACAACGCACGATATTTGATATGTATATAGTAACCGTTATAGTGGCCGTTTCTCTCTCTCATAATTAACACTTTATACGCCACTACGAATAATAACGGATGCTTTATCGCACGGATGCATCTAAACGCAATATTTGTTCGCATATCGCGAGACAACTGTTTTATCTCCCCATATACATGATGATATATATATATACGATACACGACGAAAGATGGAAGCGTGGATAAAAAGAATTATTTTTCTTTTTTTTTTTTATGCTTGCGAATCCGTCAACTTGTCAACTCTGTTTGAGAAATAATATCACCTTTCTTCCATTTCTGAAAATTTCAGAGAAGTGAAAGCAAAATAAATTTCACAATCCGTATAAAAACTAGTAATTTATATATATATATATATATATATATATACTTCTTCTTCGATTCGACGATATTAAATGTATCTTTGAATTTTTCAACTGTTTCCTTTTATTATCCCTCATCGAGAATTTTTCCATCGAGCAATTTCTCTCATCAAAGAAACGTTTTACGATCATCTAGCTCTACTTTTCATTATATGTATATAAAAAGAATAATTGTTGACTATAAAATGTTTTATGTTTTTTTTTTTTGCGCGTGGAAATGTTAATAATTTCCAACGATCTCGATATCATCGAGTGAAAGTCTTTCGTAACAACCGCGATCGAATAACAACACATATCAGAAAAGGAAGATGGGTTTGCGAACGCGCGAGACGTACACACGTGATACATGAGATCCTTCGTATAAGTCTGAACACGGTAATTTCACCGTCGTGCCAAGACGCCTCGCTTAACAAGCGACGAGACATCACTTCCGTCCGGAACTAACTCCCTCGTTTTCTTGAAAAAAGAAAAATCGTACGTATTTCTCACGAGTTGACAAGTTGAGACGGCAAGACAACGTGTGTATACACGTTTACTTTCAATTTCTTTCTTTTTGTGAATTTGTAACGATGAACAATAGATGAGAATTTAAAAAAAAGTAATTCTTAATGCAGTTTCGATTTAGAGAAATGAAAAGATTTATTCTTCTTTCTTTTTTTTTTTTTTTTCTTTTCATTCTCGTACGATATCGTCAAATAATTTGTACAATACAAATGCAATGCATTCTTTCGAGATTCATCCATGGATAGAATATTAACGAAAACGGGGTAGGTGAGAAATTTGTTGTTAAAAATTCCATATACTTTTTTTCATCCGCGAACGAGAGAAATATAATTCGGAGATCGAATAAGTAGGTGTCTTACCTACTCGATTAAATAATACGCCACAACTTGGATTTCTCTCTGATACATTTTTCTTATATATATATATATATTTTTTTTTTTTCTTTTTTTCTTTTTGGTAAAACAGATGGGATGAGCAACTCTATGCGACGAGCAGTATAATACCACTACATAGGCGTTACGATCGTTTCGCGAACAATGTGACGGCTACGTTTATTAAACGATATAGTTACATAAGTCATCTCTACTCTGATAAACCAATTTCTCGAAACCAATAACAGCAGCGATAATTCGTATCTTCTTTCACGTTAAAAACTACGGAGTTTTAGTCTTCTTGTATGTACGTGTGTGTGTATGTATGTGTATGAGAAATCACTCGTCTCGCCGATAATGTCAATTATATCGTACAATGTGTATGTATGTATGTATGTGTGTGTATGGATATATATATGTATATATACTATATAATAAACACAACGAATCCGATGCAACAACCGATTCGTCCGTGAATCTCGATCCTTCACGCCGACTCACACGCATCGTGATTCATTATAGAAAAAAATTTATAGTTGAAGCAATATTTGTACAAAATTGTTCAACGCGTATTATCGAATAATGATATATTTTTAAGGATCGATATTATTTCTGTCCAAAGTTTATTTATATTATTTTATTATTTCTGTCAAAAGTTTATGCGATTAGACTCACACGTGAGTTCAATTTTTTAGAATTGTTTTAGAGTCGGGCGAAGAGTCTCGAACAGCTTGGACGAGCGGCTAACTTCGTGATAACGTAAACAAAAGGCGCGTACCACCGTCGCCTTTTATCTCCTTCGCGCGTGACCAGAAGCAGAACGGGAAGAACGATCGATCGCAGGTAGTAGAAAAAAGCCTGTTAATCGTTTGTTATCACTTTGTCCACTTTCTTCCTCTCCCGCTCACTTTTACCACAACTCTTCCATAACCGAGACTCGACGCAGTCTCGAGTGATAAAATTTCACATGGGGGATGCGACATTTATTAACATGGTGCGAAGATGAAGAAGATGGAGTCGAGTCGTACAATGGAAGAGGTTCAAGTGAATCTAACAATCGTTAAAAACAACAATTCTAAAAATTCTCGATATGTATAACATTAATTTATATAAATCCCTATACGTAAAATATCGATCGAGTAAGCCGCTCGCCACGATTCAACTCGTAGAGGATTCTTTTTAATTATCTCTCTTATCATTAATTGTAATAAATCCTCTGGGATATGGGGAAGAGGAGGGAGGGACGGATCGGTCGTGCATCAAGACGTTAGTTTTTCTCAAGCAATTCGATAAAACTCTAAATACATGGCGTATACGTGTATATGCGCGATTACGTGTGCGATTACGCCCTCGTAATTGCGTATATATATGTACGTGTTTGTGTGTATGTATATATATATATATTATATTTCTCAAAAAAAAGGAAACAGATCACTAGGCCTAATTGGCGGCACAGGGGACAAACAAAACCTCACCAAACCGTCCAAGAAGCTTCGATTTCTCTCTCGAGTATTGCACATTTCCCCTCTTCCAGTTCCAGTTTTCGCTCATTCATCCCCTTTCACGCTTCTTTTCTCTCACAGTCGTTTGAAGAGGACGAATCAGCATTTTCGAACGCAGGTACATGAGCTACACAGAACTGTGATCACTTAAATTACGCGTAATTACGAAAGGAAAATTCGTAGAAGAACTTGGAGCAGATATTGGCATATGTGTTTCGTAGCTTCGTGGACGTAAGGGGATATATAATAAGAAATGTAATACGAAAAAATAATTTGAAACTATTGAATTCAACTCGAAGATTATTTTTTGAATAAAAAAAGAAAAAAAATAGAGACACGCGAATATTTCTTCCATCTGTTTCTCGATTTAATTCCAATATTTCTCCTTTTTAAATTTTCTCTATAAATTATTCTTCAACTTCGTCTCTTCCCAGAACTCAACAATGCGAAGACAGAGAGAGAGGATAAGAATGAAAGAAAACTATTCGATCGACGAAGAAAAGAAAAGAAAAGAAAACAGACCTGCACCGCCGCACTTATTGTTGGTCACAGCATCCGAACACGGAACCAGGGATTAGAACGCGGTGCTGGATTGCGGCTGTCGTGGCACGTTCGGGCCGTGGGGCACCAGGTGGGCCCCGGCCCCGCCGCCGCCACCCCCGCCGACAACAGCTTCCGGTTCCCCGGCCGCCTTGTCGCATCCCGGCTCCATGTCGTAGTCCGGCTCGAGCGCAGGATTCACTCGGCCGTTCGATTCGTCCTTGCTCCCGTACAGCCTGCCTATACCGGCCGCGAGCACCGCCATTTGCTCGCCCTCGGCCGGGTCAGGGCCGACCCTCTCCACGTCCTCCGGTATGTTGACCACGCACCTGAAGAAGTCGTATCCGGGCGCTAGCCTGCCGGTAAGGAAGGCCACCTGGGTGCCGTACGAGACGCCTATCAGCGTAACCAAGGACATCAGCATGGCCATCGTTCGGAACGGGAACGCTTGAGTGTTCGTCTCCTCATCGTAGCCCGGATAATGGATTAGGGCAGGTAAACCCATCAATGGCTCGCCGCCGCTGATCCTCACGATGAACGCTATTATGTAAGCGGCCAGGCTGCCGTAAGTGTTGCAGTACTCTTTGAAGTGGACCACCATCAACAGTTGGGGGAAGAGGATCACGTAGACAAGGTCCGAGCACATGGACCAGAGGCCGTAGATCGAGGGTATCGTCAACGCCATCACCGTGCTCAGCACCCCGACCACGCCTATCCCAACTCTCATCACCCAGATGATCTCCATCTCGGACGCCTTCGGGTGGATTCAGGAGCCAGGATAAGAATTCACGTACAAATTGAGCATCGTATGTTCGAGTTTTTCGAAATTGTGTGCGTGTGACTAGAGATTTCTTTTTGATTGATGATGGATGCGAGATCCTCGATTCCTCGAACGGAGTTATAATATTTCGAAGGGATGAGAGAATGAAAGGATGAAAGCATGATAACGATAGTGAATGACGATGGTACGTGTCTCTCGACACGCATACGATGTTTGTCGAATGTGGAATGCCCGGCCGTCTGTGCAAGAACTTACCCTCTGGCGGAAGATCAATTTATAAACGTTTCTGGCGAACATGGAACTAGCCGAGAGGATGCTACTGTCCGCCGAGGACATCACCGCAGCTGACACCGCACCTAACCCGAAAAAGGAAACGAAATCCGGCGTCAAGTACTGCAAGACCATTGGCAGAATCATGCTCGTCTCTGCCTCGGTGAAGGGATACGGGCCTGTGTACCCTGTCTCGTTCCAAGCTGGAACAAAAATTTTTTAACGCCTCTTATTTCCTAATTTCTTTCAACTTTAATTTAAACTTAAATTGCACGAATCATTATAATAATTAATCAATTTACATGTTAAGTAAATTGTTACTTAACATTTAACAAAAGAAACCTGATGGTATCGTAGATAAAAGAAAACTAGGAGATAAGAAACTATTTGTCTTTGTGCCCGGTGAGTAAAGAAAAAATAAACGCGAGATAGCGATACAGTGTGTTCCGCATTAGTTCCAGCGGTTCCATTGTGCTCAACTCGTGTAGCGCACGAGCCGCATTATCACCCTCGCCCTCGCGCCATATGACAGGATCCCACGCTATTGTACACGCTGTGGGATATCAAGCCAACCCTCGCCCACACACCCTTCCGTTACAACACCGGCCCGCTTAGACCCGTGGAACCTTGTAAATACCAGTAGTCCTCTGTCTGCAGTGCCACCAAATGTCAAGTAGGCTACGAGCGCGAGTTAGGTAGAAGGGGATGACGAGCAAACCGGGTCTAATTCAATCCCCCTTCAACTTCGGGAACCCATGAAAACGTGTTTCTCTTCCCTTCTCCCTGGTCGAAACCAGCCAAGTAGGAGAGAGAGAGAAAGAGAGAGGGGATGAGTCGTTTATTATTAATACAATGAAATTGGAATTTACTACTCCTGAGCGTAGAAAATGAACAGCTGGGGGCGTACCTTTTGAAATTTTTATTCATCAAGAATCTTTTTCTTTTCGGTTCTTCTTTTCGTTGGGAAAATTCTGTGTGAATTATCTACACGTTTTTTTTTTTTTTTTGATAGGGAGAAAGGTGAAAATAATTTTGTTCGAAGAAAAATTTAGAGATTCTTCTTTTTCTTTTTCTTCCTTCTTTAAATGACAATTTCAATGTGCAGAAAGGATGTTATAATGTGAATTTTATATTTGTGAAAAGTATATCTTTTTATCCAATCAAGATAATTTTGAACGAGCAATAAGAGAGATAGTTGATTAAAATTTGATAAAATGGAAAGAGATGGATACTCACGCGTTGCTTTGGCGATTGCACCGATCAGGACAGGTGGTATGGCCATGATAATGCACCCTATCGCGGCTACGTAGCTCAACACTTGCGCTCTTCCAGCAGTCTTCGAGGACAGGACACGTTGAAAGTATACTTGCCAAGGGATACCACCGAATATCAACAAAAGACCATAATCCACGTAAGACCAGTATTCCCCAGGCTTCACTTCACCGATCCAATCCACCTCCATAGACTTGAGAGATTGCACCTTTGGATTGGTCCAAGCGAATGGAATGCACATCCACTATGTAATGAAAATTACACGTCTTTTCTTATTAAATATACTTTAGAAATTTATATTTTTAAACGATTAATCAATTTCGCAAGCTATCACATTTAATTAAATGAAGTTATGAAACATATTTCTAGATTTCGAATTGAATTATAAAAAATGTAAAAATAGATGTAAAGTGAATATTACAAGTGATTGATATTTATAATAGTTATCTCGAAAAACAACCTAATTTTTCATTACAGCTAATGAATGATTGCCAAAATAGATATAATTAAATCAGAAAAAATGATTTTTAAAATGGAGGAAAGAAATTTACAAGAAAAATATGCCGAAACTTTGGCGAAAATTAAATATAAGATAAAACAAAAAATCGATAAGAGAGAATAAAAAAATTCGGGGGAGGGGAAATATTGTAACGTTTCTGCGAAAAACTATATCTAATACGAAATATAAAATGTTACATTGCTCGTAAATTCTTCAATCTGATGAAGTTCGAAATAAATTGATAATCTGATAACGTTCTGGAAGAAAGAACTAGGTCACTGTCTACACGGAATGAATTTGGTAATATATAAATACTTCCAGTACTTGAGCCTCTCTATCGATCTGCAAAACCAACTTTTAACACAAGATAATCAAAGTACAACATTTCGTAATCCAATGACACTTTTCTCTCTGTTAGAAACGAAATTTATTTCTTTTTTTTTTTTCAGACGATTCGTGAGCTTATTGAATCTTAAAGCAAAGAAAAGAAAGTATAAAGTGTTCGATTCGAAATTTTGAGATGAACTTGGCTTACCAATCCTATGAAGATGCAAAAAAGTTGAATAACATCGGTGTAAGCGACAGAGTAAAGACCGCCGAATAGCGTGTAGAAAACGGCGATACAGGCGCTCAAAATAACCGAGGCACTCTGATTCATGTCGATGATGACTGCCAGCGTCGCGCCCAGAGCTGCGAGGATACCAGCTGCCCAGAACACCTCACCGCAGAGCGCAGGAAGGAAAAGAAGACCTCCCATACGCTCGCCGAACGCGTCTTGAAGAGGATCTAACATCGTGATGTACCCCTGTTCTCGCATTTTGTTCGCGAAGAATATTCCACCTGCGTTGCAATCACCGATTGAACTTATATTAGAGGATTAAAGGTATTTATGGTATTAGGATTTTTTATAAATTTTTCATTTAACAATTTTGGATAAAGAAAATGGTTAATTGTTAAAGCAGATATTATATTATTTTCGCTGTTATAGAAAATTGTCATACATTTTTTACACGATTGTTCTGTAAATAGCTCGCACATAGTTTCAACTATGGACTATGGTTGTAGTCACATGTTTATTCTTTCTCGAGGCCACGTTGGAAAGTTAGTTGCACGTACAAGTCTTGATTGCAAGTGTTCTATACTACGCCGTTAAGAATTATCAAGTTCTCGAGCGACTATAAACTTCTTCCAACTACGAAGGAATAAACATTGGGAGATGTTATCAATTTATCCAACGTTTTATCGTTATAATAGAATTAAATTTAAATCGAAATTCTCGATCAACTTTGAACCAGTATTAATTGCAAGCTTTAAAGAGAGAAGAGAAGTGAGAGTTCTTTTATTTATAATATAACCATATTGGATTCTTTAAAATGCATTTTTAATAATTATTTGCCTTTGTATCTAATTAAATATCATCACAAAAGTACTTCTTCGAACAAAGACAAGCGACAATCAAAACAGCTTCTTATTTTAATTCAATGCAATTCATCAAAACTTAAAGAACCTCTTTAAATTTCCTCTATCAAGAATGAATATGCACAACAAATAATACATAAATTTATTTTTTATAAGAAAAATACCAATGTTACAGATCGATATTTCAATCTTCTCAACACAAATATATATCCACGAGGATATAATAAATAATTTCTAATTTCAATAAAAAATAATAAAATAAAATAATAAATAATTTTTAAAGAGAAAATCGAAGAAAGGAATCGATTGCTTGAAGGAGATTTTAAAAGGGAACTTACCGAAAACGAGGCTGAGCGCGTATCCGAAAGGCGCTTGACACCAGACCAGGCCCCTCGTGTAGATGGCTTCGGCGGTGCCGTTGATGTACCCGCCTCCTACCCAGGTCGCCGTCATCGTGAATATCCCTACGAAGAGGCCGATCGAACGGCCGGCAAGCATCACCTCCTCCTCCGAGTCGTTGCCAGCTTCCTTCTTCCTTGCCGCCCATATTCCGACAGCCAGGATGAGAACGTAGAAAAGGACGATTGACACGATACCGGCGAAGTTGATCATCTTCGGTGAGTACGGGTCCACTTGCGTGAACTCGAACTGGCGGAGACGCAAGTCCGGCAGGTATGGCGGTCGATCCGATTTTGGGAGATTCGGATACCTGCCACCACAATAATGTATCGATCGATCCTCGTTGAAAATTATATATTTGCATTTCGAAAGGGAAGGGAAGAGATATTGGTTGCAGGATCTTTTATTAGGTATATTTATATTAAGGTTGATTCATAAGGGTTGCAATTGGTTGGTCGAAAGAATTGTTCAATTATTGGTGAGGAGTAGAGTGAACAATGTGATATACAGATATTTAAATTTTCTTTATTATTAGCTTTATAATGTTAACTGCACTATAAGTTTTCTTGAATTTATATTTTTATTTGTCCTGAAATATCTGTTTACTCGTTTCATAATTTGTGTACTTTATAGAAATATTAATTAATTCTGTTAAACAATGAATACTTACAATTTAACGTAGACGATGGAAGTAATTTTTATTGTTATTTAATATTGCTGTTTATACTTATATATTGAATTACTAAGAGTATTGAATAAAAATTTTATTCTTTTATTGACAATTTACAATTTGAAAAAGAAAAATATTAGAATATTAGAATTGGATCTTTCTTTCAATTATCATTCACTAATCCCAAATTTCAAAATGAAGTATAATTCTCCCATTTCAGCAACATAAATTAATATAATCCCAAGGAAATTAGATTTGCTGATTGATAGTGAATTGATAAAGTTCAAGGTCGAATATAGTAGTGAATTTAAGTCAACTAAGTGTCTTAAGAACAATACATTTTTATTTCTTTCATCATAATTAATTATTTGTTCCACTTTGAGCATTCGAATGTCATTGGACGGATACCATTAGAAAGAATCTATATATTTTTATTGAAGGATTCGATCAGCCTGGTGAAATTACATTCCGCTTTCCTAGTCAATTAACGCGATCCACTCGCGTCTAATGCGTGCAGTTAACTGTAAATTCTACGTTCTTACCCAGAAGGCATTTAATCGCTCGGTTGAGTTCACCCTCTAATCCCATTAGCCCTGCTTCACACTATGCAGGGTTAAATTTTCTATTTAAAAAAAAAAAAAAAAAAAAAAAAAAGGAAAAAGAAAAAAATACTCACAGCTTGCTAACGTAAAAAAGCATGATAACATAAATAAAAGAGAGAAGACGTTCAAGGCCTCGCCTATGGATTTACAACGAAATTAATTATATTAATTTGCGTTACGATTTAATTAATGGATTAATTTAAGGATTAATTTAAAATTCCTATGCTACAGTATAAAGATGATGATCGATTGGAATTAAAGGAATTGAGAACTCTTTGCTGGGATCATCAGCTTCAGATCGTTTTAAGAAAGTATATAGTCTTCATACAGTTCGAATTATATTGAGAGATTTTATACAGGGTGTTAAAATATTTGAGAGGATTAAAGATCAAAGCGAATGTATAGAAATATATGTTAGATAAATCGAGGGGGATCTCGCTCTAAACTTCGATTACTCGTAACTTTGTAATAAATAAAGTTTAATCGTCTATTTTTGCTTGCAAACTTTTTCATTCGTTTTCAGTCTCTAGAATCGATCTTTCAAGAATATCTCTACAAGTCTGCGATGATGAAAATATTTATAACATAGATTTTTGCTAATTAAAAAAAAAAGTAGTCCAAAAGGAAAGGATTCTTTAAAAACCCTCGTTTAATTTAATTTAATAAAGTTTCATTATCCCCAATCGTTTAATTACTTCCAAAGTAGAAACCTTGGTTAATGATAAGATCGTTCTGATAAAGAAAATTTCTCTTAAATTATTTCACATTTTCCAAGGAAATTAACAATTAAAAACCACCACCAAATATCTCTTTAAATTTCACGAAACTGAATAAAGTTCATTTCAAATTCCAAATGATCGAATCTAATTCCACCAAATTACGCCTAATTAATTATTCTATTTACAAATAATAAAAAAAAGAAATATTAATCCAATTCCATCTCTCGAGTCTTGGACGATCAAAAAATCTTACAGATTCCTTTATCCTCGAAAAAAGAGAGGGGGGAGGGGGAGAGAAGGCCACGTAACAACAAGTGAAGCTTATAGCAACGAGACATGCGTGATTAAATAGAATCTTCGTAGAGGGATAGAGATAGAGACAGAGAAACAAAAAGAAAGGAAAAAGAAACAGGTGTGTTTCCGTGCTTGGGTTGCAAGAATGAGCGAACAGTACCTCTGAAGACCCCGCGGGGTACAATCACGAAGTAGTGGGGGACAGCCTCACACGGGTACCGGAGGCATGTCCTGATGACGGTCCTTCCAGACGGCCGACGACGACGGAGGGTTGGGATTTGGGGGGCAGCAGTCACCCCACCGTAGCGAGGTCTTCTGGGAGGGGCTATTCCTTGTTCTAAACGCGAGGCCGCCCATGGGCGCTGATGGCCATCGATTTTCACCCAACTCACCAAACTTGCTGCTTCCCTTCTGCTGCTTTTCCTTCCTCCCCGATATTTCCCCCTCGGTTATTCTTCCACCGGCACCGATCACGGTACGGTCTTTCACCTGAAATAGATCGAGCTGGATCTTTCCACTTTATGCGTGTGTGCGCGCGTGTGTGTATTTCTGAATGTATTTCATCTCTCTTTAATTTTTTGCATCATCGAAATTGTACACGAGGAAGATCAATCGAATTTTATCTTCGAATTAATAGAAGCTCGTCTTACGTAACTATTGGATCGCGAAAAACAGAAAAACTATTTTCGATATACTCTTTTGTTCATCTTAACGAACTCGTGTACACAAAGAAACAATTCTATCCAGATTTCAAAGCCACAAAAGGAGGGAGAGAGTGGAGAGAGGGAGACTTTTATGGAAACGTCATTCTTCGAACAAGTCATCGAATTTGAGGAGGAAAAAAAGCAAGAAAGAGAGAGAAAGAATCATTACTTACTCGCTTTGCTGTTCGACGAACGAATCCCTTTCCAAAAATTCCCTATCTTCCACCACCTTTTCCACAAATAATACTTTCCCGCAACATTCAGAGATCAATCACTTCGACTCAGCGCGCGCCAACGGAGAGAGGGGGAGGGGGGCGGAGGGGAGGAAAAAAGCCGAGCAAATTGTATTGGCGCGAACGATATATCTCGTCGAATTATTATTCGCGTGATTTCGGTCGACGAGGATCGATGGATCGAGGAGGACTGACGGAGGACGACTTTCCTCGCCCTCCTCTTGCTCGTCGTCGTCGGCGGCGGCGGCGGCGTGGTCGGCGGCGCGCTCTCTAAACGCGTCGTTAACGGTCGTGGAGGCCACCCCGTACTGAACTGGTCTGTATCTCTCACGTAGTCAAGGACCGGCGTCGAAGGTATGGCTCCGTTGATATTGATTCGGCCCTCGTGACGTCACGCGGCCCCACGGGGGGCGCGACCCACCCTCCTGTCTCGCTCCCTCCGCGCAACCTCTCTCCCTCGCCCCACCACCACCACTCGCCCCTCTCCAACCGCCCCTGACGTGATCGAAGTCGGGGGGGGCGTGGACTGTGGAGACGGAGACGAGCCTGCGCCTCGAGTCGTCACTCGGGCTCCCCTTCTGGTCCACGCGTCCACCACCTGGACAGGTATCTCGGGGGTCTGCCAAGGTGAGTTGGGATAATTGTTGTTATGGTGTTATGCAAGTTTGGATGAGATTCGTCCAAGATTCGTTCTATTAGAGATTGTTGTTTGGTTGATTGAAACTTTGGCGTCCACCACCTGGACAGGTATCTCGGGGGTCTACCAAGGTGAGTTGGGATAATTGTTGTTATGGTGTGCAAGTTTGGATGAGATTCGTCCAAGATTCGTTCTATTAAAGATTGTTGTTTGGTTGATTGAAACTTTGGCGTCCACCACCTGGACAGGTATCTCGGGGGTCTGCCAAGGTGAGTTGGGATAATTATTGTTATGGTGTTATGCAAGTTTGGATGAGATTCGTCCAAGATTCGTTCTATTAGAGATTGTTGTTTGGTTGATTGAAACTTTGGTGGTGGTGTGTTTGTACAACAATGAGTATATATTTTCTAATTTTCATCTTGGTGTGGAGGTCGAGTTTGAAGGAAAGGTATGGTATTTTTAATAGGAAAGAATTGTTTTTTTGTAAGGTTGATTTTCTTTGACCTTTGAGCTGAGAGGAATAATAATTCTTCTAATTATGTAAGATGTATTTTTTCAAGTTTAGAATTTTTAATATTGAAAAATTTTTAAAAAAGAAGAATCGTATTGTATAATGGAAAAATTATTTTTCCTAGAAATTAAATGATATTTTTCTTATTCGCGAATTTATTTATACCGTTGGTGTGGAAAATAAGCAAGTTGGGCGTCATTGATCAGCTGTACGGGTCCTCCAGGTGAGACTGCGCGTACACGTAGGTAATGGTCGAGGGACGCGTCAATGAAGGTGAAGAGGCATATGACCTCGTAAACGAAACACTGTAAAACGCACGTTATATGATAATCGTTTTATCATAACGATGAATGAATCGATCGAAATAAAGTTTGATTGAATAAAATTTCGAATTTCTTTTCTTTTTTCTTTCTTTGGCAAACGAAAATAAAATGGAAAATAAAATTCATTAAACATTATCTATTTTTTTCTGCTAACGAAAAGAATCAGAAAGTAAACGAAATTGAAAACTTTTCTGTTCGATATTGATTAATTTGTCTTAATTTACGAATAAAAAAATATTCAAAGTATAATAATATATACACGATATTAAAATAATTTAATAAATTTAATTTTAATAATATATTACAAAAAATATTACTTTATTTCATAATTGATAAAATTACGTACTCGATAACTCGGTTCGTTCACCACGATTTATCACATCTTTCTCGAATAATCTGTCATAAATCTTTGCAACAATGGATAATTCGAAAAAAACGTGACGTAGCATAAATTCATCGATGGCGTAATTGCAAGGTAAACTCAGTGAAAAAAGTTCGAAATAGAACCGTTAACCGTATAATCATCGAATATGAATCATTCCGAATTGACGTACGAGTTTCATCGGCAAAATTCGTTCAAGAGACAATGCTTGGATGTGGAAATACAGCGAGGAAAGGGAAAAAGAAAAATCTGGGAAAAGCTATTAATGGTTGAGCAACGAATTGCACGGTGCTGTGAGCCAACAGAGGCAAAGTATGGACAAATATAGTTTGCCTTCTATGGTTCTATGTCGTCTCGATGGACGACAATGTCGAAGAGCAAATATAGCTGAACAAAGATGAAGGCAGAGAATGAAATCGAATCTTCCTGTATAACTCTTCTCTGCTTCTCTGCATGGTCGATACCCACTTGACCCACTCTCTTCAAAATCTGAAAACTGTACCTTCTGCCTTTTACATCACATCGCCCACTTCATCCCTTGTATCATCCCCGAAAACCCGATTTCATCGTAGATTAGATGTGCTGGAATACGGATTGATTAAAAGGGAACCTCCATTGTTCCAATTGTACATCAGATTATTTCGAAATAATATTTTTCGCGAGTTTTCCTTTTGTTTATTATAACAATAGTGGAAATAAAATTTAATTCTGAATAAGCAATAATAATTTTGATATTTAGAATATTTCTTCGAAAATGGAGAATTGGATGGATTTTTAATATTTCGAATACCTGAATATTCGAAAATTGTGTTTCCATTATGTCACCATTTCTATTTGCGACAAAATGTAAGCAAATAGAATTTTCTTTATCATAAATAGAATTTAATTTGAAATTTTATTTCTCAATGTTACTTTTACTTGTTGAAATATAAAATCAGAATATTTTTAATAATCGAATTCATTAATTTAATCCTATCCAATTTTTCCAACCTGTTACTACTTATAAATCCAGGAAAAAGATTCATGCATCACTTTATCCCTAACAATCTAAAATAAAAATCAATAAATTAATAATTAAAATAATTCTATAATTTTTCAAAATATATACTTATTATATACGCGATACACAATTTAAGTAATGCTTCGATTCATTAATTTAAAAGAAACCTTTAACCTTTTTCCATCATTTAAAAAAAAAAAAAAACTAGATTCACTCCGATATAAAATTTCTCGTATCATTTCCCTTAATCTCGCCCTAATTAAAAAAAAAAAAAAAACATGAAACAACGCGGCCCTTTTTAGGGAAGGGGTTGAAGCGAGGTCACCTCCTCTGTCAAGTGTCACATCAAAAAGTCAAGCAGCCCGCGTCGCGGCAACTTGGGGAATTGAAAATTGCCACGTGTCAGGTGAAGCACCGGACGACAACAACGAGGCACGTGCACGTCCCGAAACGTGGTAACTGGATACGTTGGAACCGGGTTCCACCGTGGTGGATTCGAGGGGTGATTCGAGGGTTCATGGCTGTTGGCCCATGCACGATGCCCATGCACGTAGAAAGGGGTGTTCTGTTTCAAGATACGAATCGCAAGTACACCGTACACGCTTGTAAGGAAGGTTAGGAAGCGTTGTTACTAAATTTCGTTCGTTGCGGATCGTCGTGTTTATCGTTGGGATTGTTGGAGGAAAAGGATTCGTTTTCGTAACAAGTGTACGCGAGAGACGAGATTTTTAACGATGAATTAAATAAAAAGTGAGTATTAAAGTTGTAAAGTTGCTTGTGAAAGTATTTGGACAATTTTTATTAGTTTTTAACTTAAAAAATATTATTTAAAGAGGTGAAGTTGTATTTATTGTATGATCTATCTTATAAAATAAAAATTTCTAGACGAAATTGTATATATAAAACGTGAAAGAAATTGTATTATTATTCTATATGTGGACAAAGTTTCATTTAAAGTCAGAATTTTTAGGTTAGGTCTAGGATTTCTCTGTAAAATAATCTTCTAATGCTTTCGATGTGATATGTTGTTTATAATAAATTTCGTTCTATGTAAGATAGAAGGTTTTGATTTATAAATAATAGCGATTTTTTTTTAATTAATAAATTTACTGTTACTTTTATCTTCGAATAAATTGTACAAAAAATTACGATTTATTTGAAATTAATCGATATCGAAGATTTTTTTGATTCAACACGCTGTAAGCAATCAAAAATGAGGCAGAGAAAATATTTTTCTGTTGATTTTCTGCAGTTTCGACTCGTGGACATTCTGGCATCAATTTTTCGAGAGATGACTTTGAAGATCACCTGGTAGCAGTAATGGCACTTGAGCGTCAACGAAAGTGGCAATTAGGCAAATGCAATGAAAAGCAAAGATCAATTTCATTTTGAAATTGTAGAACCTCTGAAAAAGATGGGAAGGAAACAAAAATTTAAATTAAATTAAGAGTAAATAAATTTAATATTATTAAATTATGGTTGATTATATTTTTGATGGATTTATTGATACTTTATTAATTAAAATTTTACACTAATTAAATTTATAAACATACTTTAATGATGATATAATTCTCACATTTTTTTTCTAAATAAATAAATTGATATTTTGATAAATTCAAAATAATTCGTGAAAAAATATTTATTTTAAAATGAAATGTTATAAATACACATATATATTTTAAAGATATTTTTTCAAATTTATTAAATATTTATAAAACTGTTATATTATCTAAATTATTGATATATATTCTCTAAATAATATTTAATTTATCAAATAAAATTAGTTTCTTTAAATTTCATTCCTATAATTATAGAAGACTGTACACGACCTAAATGATTATAAAACCATAAATCATTAAAAGTACCAAAAGA
This sequence comes from Apis mellifera, assembly GCF_003254395.2. Taxonomy (NCBI): domain Eukaryota; kingdom Metazoa; phylum Arthropoda; class Insecta; order Hymenoptera; family Apidae; genus Apis; species Apis mellifera. The sequence continues at coordinate 8,440,508 of NC_037644.1, read as the reverse complement.
TTACGCAAAATTGGTTATGGGAATTTGTGTACAAAAATGGCAATAGGAGAAACATGAGAAAAGTGGTAAAGATATATCTACTTTCAGTTAGAAATGAATATATGAAATAATTACAACCATGTGTAATTTAAGTAAGCGTCAGTATTATCATGAATAAAAATTTCCTACCAAATACGTATTTAAATCCCACTGATTTTAACTCGTCCTTAATTAAAGATATAATTACTCGAATTTTTACACCATGAATTTGTCAATTCTCTTGAAATACGTGTATAATTATTTCAATAGTGTAATTAAACATCATAATTCACATATTTAATTAATTACACTCAATAACATTCTTGTTCTTAATAGTTCAACAATAAGACAAAAAGAAAAAATAAAATATTTCCTATATCACATAAATGAAACGATTTCACTGCCATCTATCGTATTACAAAAGCTTTTTTCTTATCACCGAATTAATTAAATATTAAATTGTAGAAAATTGGATTAATGTCATTCCATACAAAGATGTCGAATGAGGTTAGGTTATAGGCATAATTTGATTTCGGATAAAGGTTAGACGGAGCGAGACGGAGATATTGTATTGACAGAGACAGAGCGATATTAATCCAGGATTGAGAAGAATATTATTAGATCGAAAGCAAAGAAAAAGGGAAGCTCCACGTGTAATTCGTGAATGATCGATGGCCGTCAAAGTTCTCGAAAAGATGTTCGATTACCGCTCGACACGATTTTTCTAAAGCAATATTTCTTCGAGGCAAAGGTTGCCTACGTTTGCTACGTTCAACAAGGGAAGAACAAGATGTTCTCCAAGTAGGAAGTAGTTGTCGATGGGCAAAGTGGGTCACGAGCTCTGACCTCCGCGTCTTTTTACACAACCTCTAGGACCCCGCTTCTCCACTTAATTACCTCCACGTCCTCCATGCGAGGCGAATTTTAACACGTAAAACGTAATTTACCGTGACGAGAAAAAATATTTCGGATAATGGGAGGACAAGGATTCGTCGTTGGGAGGAAAATTGTGCAACATCGTATTTCGATTCCATAATAGTTGTAAAGTAACTTTTCAAAAATCCTGATTTCATCCAACTTCTACTATTGTGAAAGACTTGGACAGAGATTTGCTATTATAGAAGATTGAAAAGAATCGTAAAAAATTGAACTTTTTCCATAATATTTAACAAAGATGAATATTCCTCTTGGTATGGAAGAAAAATGATTCGATGATTTATAGAGTGTAAGAGAAGATTTGGAATTTTTATCTTCTAATGGTACATTTATCTTATGAAATCATCAATTGAACTAGATTCTGTTATATGGGGACAAAGTTTCTTCTCAAATATTTTTCAAAATTTTATGCTATAAATTAATTTGAAAAAAATTAAATATATATATCATCCTAGAAATACATTATAAAACTGAGAAATATAATATTTATTTTTTGTATCAAACATTAAGATACATTGTAATCTCAAAAGATAAATGATGAAAGTACTTACATCCTCGTTTGTAGTCACGCATGGACTAAGTATAGACAAGGAGAGCAAATAGCGAAAAAAGGACAGAGATATGGTAAAAATTAGGGAATCAGCGCCATCTCTAGAGTGCCGCAAATGAAACACATAAAGAAAGGACAGAAAATAATTAGAAAAAGATAAAGATATGTTAGAATTTTGTATCAGTACCATCTGTTGAGTATCAAGAGTATCTCTTTAAAGAAAGGTAAGGTAGAGTAAGAATTTACTATCAACGCCATCTCTTAGATATTAAGAAAAACATCTTTAAAGGAGGATAAGGTAGGACAGGAATTTATTATCAGCGCCGTTTGTTATGAAAATATTTTGCAGTGTATATAACAGATGGCGTTAGTAGTGAATTCTTACTCTATCTTACCCTCCTTCAAAGAAATACTTGAATAAATAATTTGAATATTTAAGAGATGGCGCTGATTGTTATTCTTTTCTCGTCAATTTTTCCTTGTTTATGCTTGTTTTAGAAAATTATTGCTTGTACTTGATTTTATTTGATTTTAATAGTTTTTTGTCTTAATTTATTGATCTACGAAATTTATTCAATTAAATTTTTATACATTATAAATATTTTTATCATTTTCTACACAATAATATTCAATATTGTCATTGTAATAATTTTTAATTGCATCTTTAAAACATTATAAATATTCACATATAATATCTTTTTAACATGTAACATCTTTATTTTAATATTAATTTTTTAATTACTTTTCAAATTAAAATAAAGGAAAATATATGATCAATTAAATATATTTATGATATATGTAAATAATATTTAACAGCTTATCATTAAACGATTAAAAAAAGAAACTAAAAAAGAATTCAAAGTTGTTTTTTTTTTTATTCATCGGATAATCCATAAAAGATCTTTTATCTATAAATAAACGTAAAAGACCAAAATAATCAAAGTACACATTAACATTAAGATTGCTTGGCAAAAAAAAAACTCAACAAACGGATTTGTAACTCAGGTAGAAAACGATCGAAGTTTATTACTGCTAAATCAAATATCCAAGGTCCAGGGGGTCGGATATTTAATCCCTTTAAGAGAGAAAGTTTCTATTGTCCCTTCGTACCACTAACGTCAGGTGTAGCTTAGAAAGAAAATGTTTAAAATTTCTAAATCATTTTTCTAAACTAGCTTCAAATTATAACTCTACTTTATAATTTTCAAAGTAATATTAATTAATTAAATCTTAATAAAATTTGCATAATATATATATGTATATATTAAAGATATTTAAAAAAATTCTGTAAAATATTTCAAATAGATAAATTTGGAACATTCTTACTTCATAGAAACATTTTGAAATAAAAACAAAATGCAATAATTAAATTGAATAATTTTTAATATAATAGTTACAAACAAATATATTAGTAATGTATTTATAAAAATTAAAAAAATCAATTATATTTGGATTTTTAAAAGAATAATATAAAAATATACAATTTAATAATATAATATTAATCACAAATATTTAATTATATTATATATATATATATATAAGAATCGACAACATAATCTGATTCACATAAAATATTTTACATATATATAATATAATACAACGACACAATTTTTATTTTATAATAAAACTTATATGTATAAATATATATATATATATATATATATATATATATATATATATATAAACACAACAACTTAGAAATGCATATATCTTCTGTTCTCTTTCATTAAAGATAAAGCACGCAAAAATGCTCGATAATCGATTTCCAAACGACCACCTCTTAGTACAGAAAAACATTTGTGCATAGCATCCAGTTCTCTCATGGTGATTAATTCTAGCATATCTCTAATAGACAAAGCTTTCATCAAACTTTCTTTTGAGACTGTACCAATATTTTCTTTATCGAAATTCTGTAATTTAAGAAGAAGATTATACATACGTATGTAAAGATATATAATTTCAAATCCAAATGAAAATTATTTAAAAAAAAATCCATTCATATTTAAACATTTGATATGAAATATGAAATACTATGAAATATTAATTATGCGATATTTAATTCATTCTTAAATATATAATCTAAAGATTTTAAATAGTTGTATAGTTGTACAGTTTGTTGCAGACCTTGAACAATTCTTCGAGGTTTGGTTCGTGTAATCTGCTTAATTTGTCTATTGCCACCGTTGCCATGTGCCTTTCCTCGAAATTTAAGAATGTTTTAGGGGAAGCTTCTGAAGGCACGTGTTGTACAGGCACTAAAAGCGGAGCCCTTTCCAAACTTCCCGTAGTAACAGCTTCTTCAACCGTTTCCCCAAATTTGACATAATCTACATAATCTGGCCTGCAAAAAAAAAAAAAATAATAATAATATATTGAAAATTAAATTAAACGATATTTTAACCTCGTTTGATCAAATATTGTAAATTACTTGAAAAATTAGATCTATTTTTATTAGAAGCTATAATTGGAATCTTGAAAACATAGAGGTTAAAATATTTATAATCACTTTGATTATATAAAATATATTATCTTAAGATAATTTAATTATTTATAAAATATATATATATATATATTGTATACCTTAAAGGCGACTGAAAAATGTCCATAATAGTTCCCATTTCTGTGCAAGACAAATTACAACGTAGTTGATCAAGCCCTCGCAGAAACTCTGTTCTTTTTATAACGTGTTCGTTATGTACGTCATATTGACGCATAAATTCGATAACCTTCCCATGAAAGTAAAAATATTGAATATAAAGGAAGAATATAAAAATATATTCACATTTTATGCTTTACCTTTATCCTTTCGCGCACAACTTTCGCTTTAATTTTGGCTAAAATTAAAAGGATATTTGTTTCATCATCTGTGAGCACCACTGGCGGTTTTTCAGCATTTATCAATCTTTTTTCTTTCAACATAGACTGATATAATGGTTCCTCGATTGGCAAAGCTTCTAATTCTTTTAAAAACCAGTTATAATTGAACCCTAAATCATTATTATATCTCTGCTCTAATGCAAATTGTTCTTCTTCGGATAACAATATAGCAGCAGTCGTTAAAACTTGGCGTAATTGTGAACGCGACACGTGACCTTTGTTATGCCTAAAAATTAATTAAAAAAACGTAAAAATATCTACTTTTTTTTAATAATAATAATGAAATGAAAATTAAAAAATACCGATCGTAATCCTTGAAAAATTGTTTTATCAAAATTCGTCTTTCATTGACGCGATATCGAATTTTCAACAATGTTTCCTCGCAAAGATCCCTTTTGCTTTTTTCTTGGCATTGCCAATCTGAAGTTCCTTTCCGATTTAACTCCTCTATTTCTTTTGGCGGTGATTCAACCTTCAAATTCGGCAATTTTTCAAGTTCCTTCACGGTAAACACTGGAAATGAAACGAAAAATAAAAAAAAAATAAAATAAATAAATCAATCACACAGTGTATAAAATAAAAAAAAAAATACCTTTATCAATGTCATCTTCAAATGTACGCCAGCACACACGATCTGGATCATTTGGATCTTTGTAAAGCGCAATAAGCGAGTCAATTTCCGTTTCCGCAAGATAAAGACGCCCCAAACTTGAAACCTGAAGACCGTCCAATCCTCTTCTAAAGTTAGAAACTGTCGTTTTACCCGCATTCAGAGGATCAAAATCCTGTTATCCAATTATAACCGTTAATTATTTATTTACTATTTGACATTGTTTATCTATGAGATAAACAAATTTCAAGTATGAATTCTGATATATTAATATAAATTGTATACACACATATATATAAAAATATCTTAAAAATATGAAAATTAGATTTTTATTGTTACTAAAAATTATATTATTTTATATAATATTAAAAAAAGGAAGAAGATTTTATTGTTTACAAATTATTATCACCTTAAAAAATTCCGAAACACGTATTCGATTTTCTAATATGTGTCTTTGAATACGTTGAATTATCTCCATCAAAGGCATTACAGTTTTTTGTTCTTCCATCACCGGATGAAATACCGCTTGCTTTCCAAATACTTTGCTTGGTATAACTCTACCAATTTCCGGCCTCGGAAGTTTCGGTAATTCAGCCGTGATAATACGACCAGGAAATTGATCAAGAAATTCCTTTTGAATAAGTGAAATAATTATTGTAATTTCACTTTGCAATTTATATTTGCCAATAAAATAAATTAATCTTTAGTGATGATGAATAATAAAGCAGAAATAAGTATCCATAAAATATTTACTCCGCCAAGAGCCAGCATTTGATGTTTATCAAAATACGATTGGACTTCGTCGATCGCCTTTAAGAAAGCCACATAATTGATCGTGTATGCATCTTTTGCGAATCTTTTTACGAGCAAACCAAATTCCTCGGAAGCAAGAAGAATACCTAAAAATTTTAGGATCCGTCCGAAATGAGTGAAAGTTACGGTTCCAGCATTTTTTGAAATCTGGATAAAAAAAGGAAATAAATAATAATAAATATTTATCATTCAAGGATAAAAATATAAGAGACGTAAAATGGGTTAATTTTTTTTTATTAATAATAAAAAAAGTTATCTCTTACGTACCAATTCGTAATCTTGGAAATAAGGCCTTAATATGAGCTTTCTTTTGTTCACAAGAACGGCAATTTGAGTAAGTATAAGGCATAATTTTCGAAATTCTGTTGCACTTAATCGATTTACGTGTTCTGGATCTTCCCATTCCAATCCAGTTACAAGTGGTTTGTTCTTGTCAAATTCAGGAACTATAGGAAAAAGCTATACTTTTTATTTAATTCTTTTATTTAATGTGTCGCAAATAGTAGTTAAATACGAATATTTATGAGAGAAAATAAATTTTGTCCCAACGATGAGTTCACTTAACGGTACCGAGTCATTATGTTAAATAAATACAAATTCTTTTCATGTATTCAAATTTTCAAAATTTACTTTTCTCATTACTTTATTATTTACTTTATTTTCTAATTATTTGTTTTAAATGAATAATAAAATATATAAAATAATATAATTATTTATGTATCATATAATACATAATATATAATAGTTTGTGATAAATTTGTAATATATATATATATATATATATATATATATATATATATATATATAATCCTTTTAAATATTCATAAATAATACATAAATAATTAAAAAAATTTTAAATTTATTTAATATTTTACTAACATTCTAACATTTTATTAAATTTAAATTAATCATACCACTATTGTGAATTATTTCGCAAAACTGTGTGTAAAATATTCGACCATCTTGAACACGAAAATAATCGGCTAAGTCACAAATTTCTTTGTCAGATAAACCAATTTGATCCTTTAGTGGGCCAGCCAATACCGAAATAAATTTTGACTCTGTGTATTAATAACATTATATAGTTCATATTCAAATTTACAATCTTCATTATATAATATTTGTAAATACTAAGTACATATCTGTTAAAAATCAATAATAATAAAATACAAATATAATATTGAATAATATAAAATTTTAATATGATAATTTAAAAAATATGTGCAATTGAAAAAATATAATTAAAAATGTTATATGGAAAAAAATTGATTATTAAAATTAAAGTGAAAAAATGAAAATTCGTAATTTTTATACTATATTATACTATTATTTATATTATATTATATTATATCATATTATTATACTATACCTGAAATCAAAGAATTATTATTAGGATCTAACGGTTTGTAAAAATCCCATAAATTAAAACCCACGCGAAATATTGCCGCTCGTATTTTATTACAAGTACGCCAAACATCTTGTAGCCTCAAAATCTATGGATTATTTATTAGATATGAAAAATTAAAATAAATTAAAATAAAAATATTTTTCTTTATTTTATAAAAAATAATAAAAATCTGACTTTACCTTTTGTTCAGGCATTTCAATAATTGAAAGAGAAAATATTCAAAAATTATATCATTACAAAAATTTTATTCTATCTAAAAATTTTACGATTCGCAAACTTATACTTCCATTTATAAACAAAAAACAAACGTTAATTGATAAAAATATAAAATATCTATTCAAAAAATAAATTCAATCATTTGATTATTTGTTATGTGATTATAAATATTAAAGAAAAATATTTTAAATAAATAAATAAAATATTTAATTAAATTTGACGAAAGGATAAATAAACATCAAATAAAAAGAACGTTCTGTTGTAATTATTATTATAATAACGAGTAAATAATAATATATAAAGAATTTAAAATACGAAAAAATTTCTTAATTAATAATAAATATTTTATTTTAATATTGTTTAAAAATTTTATTTTATTATATATAAATTTACACAGTATATTTTTATATCATTGAATGACTGAAGTACATACAACGACATCTAGATTGATACTAGCGCCAACTGTTAGCGTCTACAATGAGAACGCTGAATCAACGGTAAATATTTCCCGCTTTTATTAGATATCAACATGAAAATAAAATCTCATTTTTACTTAATCATTTTAATAAACATTGATACTCAAGTAGTAAAAATAAAAATATAATGATACAAAATTATTAAAATATTTATATCAAAATTAACTTAGAAGCAATATTTTATTGATTTCTTAGAAATTATGCGCATAGAATTCTGGGAAATGATATTGAATGGAGCTGGATCTTCTCTGAATTCTTATTGGCTGGCATATATTACTTAGCATTTACCACGAATCTTATTGGCTCTACATTTTCGCTCCATTCTCCACACAAGGCTAAAATTTTCGTATACATGCCATTATATTCACTATTGCCCCTTAACATCACTAAAATACTCGGCAACATTGATTGGTATAATAGGAGCGTAACAATGTTTTAAATTATTGGTAATAATTCATTGTTTTCTTGAAATTAAATTTTTTATGATAATTTGTATTCTAAGCAAAACCTTTTTTTACTTAATAATTATTAAAATATTTAATTATACATATAAATAAAATAAGGAATCAATTCATTAAAAAAGATTATTTAATGTTAATCATTTATTATTTTTCACAATAGTAACTATTATTTTTAATTTTCAAAATTTTATTTAATTTTATTTTATTATATTTAAGTTTAAGAAATCAAAAATTAAAAAGTAATTGTAATAAACAATATTTTGTGAGAAAAATATTAATTTCTTTTTCTTATAATTGTATAAAGTTTGTTATAAATAATATAACATATTTGAAAATTATTAACTAACCTGGTATTATATACTAAAGGTACGGTACTGCATGATGAAATCTGATTGGCTCAGATACCTATTATGGGGGAAGTAAAAGAGATTCCATGATGCTTTGCGCGGAATCTCCTGAGTCAAACTGAGCGCAAGTCGTACCTCTCCCTTCTCCATTCGGCGGCCGATCAGTACGGACGTGAGAGTGTTGTTAGCTCGTGTAGTGTATTTAATTACTACGTTAAAACGCGATTTATAATTGTGTTTTAAGTGTTTCATAAAAATAATAAAAATAAAATATAATAAACTATGGCCGATCAGGAGAATAAGGACTTCAGCGAAGATATTGCCGATCAAAACTTCGAGCAGAACGGCGAAGCAGAGAACGGCGGCGGGGACGCCGCAGAAAATGGCCAAGAATCGCAAGAGGAAAGGTAACCCTTTTCATCTTTAATATCGATCTTGTGATTAAATAAAACGTCGTTTTACAAAATTATCGATTTCGATTCACTTGGTACTTAGAACGCGCGGGAATATAAAGCTTCCAAACGAGAGTTGCTTTGTGCGATACGATTGTCGCGATGACAAAATGGCGGATGCGCGAGGTCCCGAAAAATTGTAATCCGTTCCCATCAATTCTAAAGCGAGCGTTCCTAGTATTGCAGTTAACTTCTTTTATATTGCTGCAGTATAAAGAAATCCTAGGTATCAATCATTTTTTCTAAAACCAACAATAAATAAGAATAAAAGGAAGTGAGTCGGTCAAATTGAAAGGAATGCCGGCCGCAAGTTCAGAAAGGGCGCGCCCACGCATTGTTGTAAAGTTTATAAAGAAAAAATAAATTTTTATGTTTAATCAAGAAATTTTATATATAGATTTAATACGCTTTGCTTGGGTACGTCTTTTTTTTAATTTTTTGTCACTAATACATCGTATCACGTCCTCGTGTTTTTCACACGCAACACGCATTTATGCGTCAAATCAGAACATTAAATAATATATCATAAATGTAATGAGTATATAGATTATTCAGGGAGGGTAATGCGTAATGATCTTTGGTTATTTAGAATTGTCGTGATGTTTATTAGAATTATTAATAGATTGTAAGAATTTTTGGTGGTAGGGCAGAGCACTTTGCCTTTCCCCTTTTTCAGCGTAACGAGATCTCAAGCTGGACGATTTGCTCATCGACGAATTTAGATGTCAATGTTGATGTACGGACACAGTCTATGTAAATATTTTGTAATGTCGCATATACGTTCGTTTTTACTTTCTTCTACTATCACAGCATTTTTAGTTCTATACCTAAGGGATTCGACTTTTTTTTTTCTTTATATCCCTACAGCTTTGGATTATCACAAACTCTTACATAGTATGGGGTATGTTTTTGCAATATGGGTAAGCTACTTTAGATTGTAACTTGTAGAACTACTTGAATTGATACTGGGAAAGAAGATGTAACCTTCAAATTTATTAAAATATACAGTTTTTATATCTGTTATAAAAATTTTTTATAAATAATAGGTAAAATACAAAATTATGTTATCATTATCATACATAAAACAAAATTTGGAGGTATGCTTCCTCTCACCCAAATACCAGAAGTACAAATGCGTGTTAAAGGATGTGATATATATGTATGAAGTAACAAAAAATAACTTAAAGCTGGCATTTCCTTATTTATTATATCAGTCTATTATACAGTAAAAGAGAAAATCAAAAGTAAATATTGCATGTTCTTTATTGCAAAATTATAATAAGGTAACTATACATATATGAATAATAAGTATCTTAACTTTATAAGTGCTGTTGTTGCGAGGTATACATTTATCTGTTTAAAATTTTGTAATTTTGTGTAAACTCCTTATTTCTGCTCTCCTTCCTAGTTAATTCTATTCTAGTTTTGTAAATGATAAAAAGAAGTTATTTCATCAATGATAAAAATTTCTACACATTACGCAAATAATAATTGTAATATTTTTATAGAGCATAAACTTTGAAATGCATTTTTGGCCAGCTGAGTCTTCCTCATTGATTCATTGCAGCAGAATTCTGGTTAGTCAATTCTTCATGATTGACAATATGTACGCTTACCTGGGATCTGTGAACTGAACCGTGAAGCCTTATGATTGACTTCTGAGTCTGAATTATTGTGAGAAGTCTACTTCAAGTTCAAGTCCGTCATGTTTCGTCACAACACAAGCACTGGAAGTCGAGTCAATTACGTCAGATCAATAAGTCTCGCACAGACACACACTTGCCTGCTGGGTCACGCGTAGAGTAATTTCTGATCAGATGTCAATGCTGTTTGGGCGTGATCAAAGCACAGAGTCACTAGGGCCAATGCGAAAAACTCCTATAGGTCGGAATGCCATTAACCCAGTTTATGTGGCTTGATCTGCAGGTGGCAAACGACCCAGTGCGATTATGGCGGGCGGCTCGCAACCGGCTAACCGTGACCCGACCAACAACTGATTACCGGCGAGTGACTGGTGCCTACGGTATTTATCACCAGCCCTAGATGATATATGAAAAGATCAATCTAAGTACAGACAACTATCATCACACTGCCAGAAAAGTGAAAAATTGCAGCTTATTATATTTGTGTATGAAAAGGCTGAAAAGCATATCAGGACTTGAAATATAATATTTTGCTGATGAATAAACAAAAAGAGAGAAATACTATACATATATAAATATACTATAAATAAACAAAATATTATGTGCATATAGATATTTAAAAAATATCAAGAAGTGACCATCATTAACTTGTAATATGGAAACAATTTTTTTAGCTTTTTAATAGAGTTGCAGTCTATCTACCATATGTCAATTCTTTGGGCCAATCAGCAGTCAGAGTTCAACTTGGAAAAGATAAATTTTATTTCCTTTAGGAGCAGCTGTATGTCAACTGGAGTTATAACTATTGTTCGGGTTCACATGAACATCGTGAAAAGTACTTTGCTCTCTCAATGCGTTAATTTTTACATATCTACTTTTTTCCAAGTTTTTTCCTTTAATTTTTGTTGATAAATATATTTATCTGAAGTTCAAATCAAGGTCTATGTGGTGTGCAAAGCAGTCTTCTCATGGTTGTTTCTCATAATCCTGTTTTTTTTATTAAGGACAAACATAATTTTCATACAATAAGATTATATCAGTGAGTTCATTTATTCTAGGTAATTTTATGTCCTTATTAATATACATAACTATCAAATTAAGATAATTTTATTCTCGCAAAATTATTTATTCTTCCAAATTTTAAAGTAGACATTAATGTAGGTCACTTAATTGATTATAGATTAAATTTACATGATTTATATATATACATGAGTATATATTATATATTTATATACATAAGAAGCATTTAATAAATTACGTACATTACCTATTGAAAAAATTCCTTACCAAAATGTCTTTTAAAAGTTTATCCAGCCCTTTTTCCAAATAATATTATTGATCTATTGCATCTCTTATATATTGTCAATATTAAATTTTAATATTTTAACTTATATTCTAATTTTTCCAGGGGTCAAGTCAAACTCCTTTTTTCAAATATAAATGGAAATAATTTGTAACAAAATTTAAATTTTTGCTTCAAACTTAGTCCTTAAAATATTTATATAAATTTCAAAGATCATTATAATAAAATATATTACATTGCTTTGCAGGTCAACCGGGGGTAATCAGGATTCTTTAAATGATAGGTACATTTTTTTTTATTATTATTATTATAAATTAGTATGTAAAATAGTTTTTTAAATTTGTATATGATAATAAATGTTTGTTCAAAAAACATGCTAAATTCTAATAATTTTATGATTAGAAGAATATTTTGTTTTAATTAAAATTAAAAATTAAAATATAAATATCATTTAAAAGTTATTTATAAATGAATAGTTATGCGATATAATTTTTATTTAGTTTTTTTTAATGATGTATTTGTGGAACATCTTTAAAGAATTGATTATAAAAAATCAAAATAAAGTTATACAAAATATACAAAGATATACAAAAAAATTTATTTATTAAGTTATAAGCAATTGAAGTTTATTCGAAATGCACATGAAGTGAGATTTTATATGATCTCCATTACAGCATCAAATATATATTTTATTTTCATCTTATTTCATCTAATGCGAATTTACAATTTAATAAATGATAACTAACTAATTTTATATTTTTGTTAGTCTCTAGAATTAATTCTTTGAGAGATGTTTGACAATATATAATATTTTATATAAAAAAAAATTCTCTTAAAATTGATTTAAGTCAAATATCATAACATTTTTATTTTTTTTTTTTTTATAGGAAATTATTTGTGGGTGGATTAAGCTGGGAAACTACAGACAGTGAGTATTTTTTATTTATGTATTTTAAAATTTATAATATTATTATTATTATATAATATTACTTAAACTATGATGTTATTTTACTTAGGACACCTTCAGATGATATCAATCATATGAGATCAAACTTAATACTGAGTTTTCATAAAAATTAAACGGTGTAAATAATTAATAAATTTAATTATTAAAATTTTAAATAAGCATGTTAATTTTCAGAGGAATTAAGGGATCACTTTGGTACATATGGTGATATTGAAAGCATTAATGTCAAAACAGATCCTAATACGGGACGATCGCGGGGATTCGCTTTTATTGTTTTTGCGAAAGCTGAATCGTTAGATAAGGTAAAATTATGAAATAATAAGTTGTATAAAAACAATATTTGATTAATATGATGATAATTATGACCAGTTCTGCTACTGAAATCATTTGAAGATATTCCAATTTCTGAAAAAAAATTATTCGGAGATACCATTTCTTAAGATTGTAAAAAAAATAAATTTTCATAAAAATCATTTATATTTTAGATTATGGCAGCTGGTGACCACGTAATTAATAATAAGAAAGTCGATCCTAAGAAAGCAAAGGCTAGACATGGTAAAATTTTTGTTGGTGGTCTTTCGACGGAATTGTCGGATGATGATATCAAAAATTTCTTTTCTCAATTTGGAACAGTAAATATTTTAATTTTTTCTATTATAAAAATTATTCATTTATCCTTTAGAATATAAAAATATATAATGAAATTAAATATTTGTTGTAGATTGTCGAAGTGGAAATGCCATTTGACAAGACAAAGAACCAAAGGAAAGGATTTTGCTTCATTACTTTTGAATCTGAACAAGTAGTAAATGAATTATTGAAAACACCTAAGCAGACAATCAATGGTAAAGAAGTACGTGTAGCATCGATAAATTAATTAATTGATTCTAAAAAAAAAACTACATAGAAAAAAATATTAATATGATAAATTAAATAGGTTGATGTGAAAAAAGCAACACCAAAACCTGATGGCATGGGAGGTATGCGTGGCGGTGCTGGTGGTCGAGGCGGCCGTGGCGGAAGAGGAGGTAGAGGACGTGGTTTTGGTGGTCAAGGTGGTTGGGGCCAAGGTGGATACGGAGGAGGTTATGGCGGCGGTTACGGACAAGGCGGTTATGGCGGTGGCTATGATGGATACGGAGGAGGCTACGATTATTACGGCGGTGGGTACGGCGGCTATGGTGGTTACGACTACAGTGGATACGGTAATTTTATTGATTATTATTAAAAGAACTTACACGCGCTTATCGCTGTGTAGGATTATAATGAATTTAATTTCACTTTTTTCTAATAATCAGTAGCAGATGATTTTTTACTGCTACCGTCCCAGTGTATTTGGCAAATAACATAACATTATAATTATTATAAGTATTATATTTTATTTATTATTTATTTTATTCTTTATGCATTTCATTAGTTTTCTAATATCTTAAATAATATAGATTTCTATTAATATTTAAAATCATTAAAATTTTTAAAATTTAATATCTCTCTGATGTATTATACATATAATAATTTTTTTATTATACACATAAACCTAAATTTTATATAAAGTAATTTTAAAATAAATTCTTATTATTAACTATAATTTAATATAATATTTTTTTTATTAAAATACGATATAACTTATATATTATTATATTTTTATGTTTTTGAATTTTAAATTTTATTAATAATAAATATTGAATTTTTTATAATTGATTTAATTTAATAATTTCAAATTAATAATATTGATAAATAATTTTAGATTAAAACTATAACGAAATATTAATATTAAAAAAAATAAATCTTTTTATCTTTTCAATAAATGTTTTGAGCTATATACATATGGGACGAATTTTAAAAAATAATGATCAAATTTTGAATAAGGTTTTCAAAATTACCTGACACGAAGTTTTAATTATCCATACCTCCTATAAAATTTTTCTTTAAGTAAAATTTTATAGAAAATTTTTTATTTATATTATATAAATTTAAATTATTTATCTTGGTATAGTATAATATTAATTTAATATTATATAAATTAGTATAAATTATATTAAATGATATAAAATTAATGTGATACGATTAATACTGCAAATTGAGCGCTGGTTTGCAGGTAAATCAGCGAATCTTTATTTTTAATATTATTTATATTATTAAATTTTAAGTATTATTGAAAAATTAATTATAAATATAATTAAATAAATATAAAATATATATATTTATATAAAATTAAGAGAGTAAACCAGCAGCTCAGATATTTATAGGAACTACATTCGGATTATGTTCTTTTGTTTTAAAATATATTTTACATTTTTATGTTATAAAAATAATGTATAGTACATGTTGTATAATATTAAAAAAAAAAACATAATCCGAAAGATAAACCCCTACTTCCAGAGGGTTGGCTGTTTTTGAGCTGTGATCAAATAATTTATTAATTCTAACAATTTCCTAAGTTAAATTTTTTAATACCTTATTAATATTTAATTTATATATACATATATATACACACATACATATGAACGACATTAAATTCAGGAAAGCAGGATATCATATAATATGTAACAGTGAATGTGTGAAGATAAATAAGATTATAATTTTTTAACATTCTTTAAAAAATTTAATTTCTTTGTATATATTTAATTAATGTAATATGCAGAACTGGAAAGGAAACCAATAAAAAAAAATGCAAATCTTGTTTTCACTAAATACATTCATAAAATAAAAATATAGATAATTTAAATAATATTAATTAAAAATGTTATTTATAGATAATATATAAAGAAGAGAATAATGCTGTCCTATTAATCTTCTTTCCAATTCTGCATCTTACAATTATTTCTTTAATTCTTAATATTTATTAAGAATTATTACAATAAAAAATTATAAATCATTTTATTAATAAAATATTATACAAAAAGTATTGATTTCATATGTTCATTGATGATGTGAATATCAATGAATCCATGAAATAAATTCTTTTATATTTATTATCATATATTTATTATCATAACTCTTAAGTTCTGATTTAAGACTTGCTAACTTCAACACATATAGTCACTGTAACATAGTTATATGTGAACTTTAAATGTGTGGAGAACATAAAAGCAAAACTTATACAGGACAATGTCGTATGATATGGTATATTAAACCTCCAATCCTTGCTTTCAAGTCCTGCCACGTAATCCTAATGTGCATGCTTTCACATATTTCACATAACCACTTCATTCATAAAACTAACACACTCTTTAAACGATAATAATTATCAATACTTGCAATAATTGTGTTTGATTTTTTTTTAATTATGTTTCATTGTTTTTAGTATAATTCTTTTTTCATAAGAGAAAACAAAAAAAAAATATTGTTTTCATTATCATTTATAAAATTATTTTCTGTTATATATTAAATAAAAATAAATTTTTAAAAACACAATAGCAAGTCCACGATAAACTTACATATATATCTATTTGCGTGTTCGACCCTGCACACACTTTTTTCCTGGGACTGTGGCAAATAATTATAAATTATTACACTAAACTTTTTTGTCATAAGAAGTTTAAGTGCATGCCACTTCATGTTAACGGTATAATAAAATCATAGTATTTTTCGATACATAAGTTTATGAACAGCCTCTGCACTAGTATTACATATTAAATGTGCAAACAATAAACCCTTTGGAAGATAAGATTATTTCTTAATATTGTTGAATATTGTTGAATATTGTTAAATATTGTTAAATATTGTTTTAAATTCATATAATATACAAATTTAATATAATTTGAACTATATATTTTTATAAGAAGATATATTTAATATTAAAGTTTAAATTTAATAATTTTTTTTATAATATAATTGTATTTAACATATATTATGTATTAAATATATTGTACACCGGCGATCATTATTATTGTTATCATAGATATATTATTCTATAAAAGCACAATTGCCGGTTTATACTGACCCCATTTGTCTCTTATACCGTGTGTTCCATGAAACGCAGACGGCTATGGCTATGGCGGTGGTAGTTACGATGGTGGCTACAGTGGTGGGCGCGGTGGTGCACGCGGTAAAGGTACGCATTAGCGTTCCTTCTCTATTTTGTATTCCCGAACGTGTCCTCTACTTTATTAGCAAAATTCCAATTTCTAAATTCACATTCATTCATCAAATATTTTTCATCAACCATACTACTTTGCATCTTATTTTCGTTTATGTTCTTCCTTCATCATTTCCCTTTATTTTCTTTCTTAAGTATGTGTGTACATGTACGTGTGAGCATATGAAATTTTACATTTATAGTTACGATACTAATAAGAATAAATTTTCAGCAGTTATGGATATATATTATTAAGTATATTTGTATACAAATACTTTATTTTTATACTATTTTTAATAATATTTTTATTTTATTTTTTTCTTATTATATTATTTAAATTAATATCTATTTATTCTAATTTTTTTAACCATTTTTCAGAAAGTTGTATGTTGAATTATTGAAATATTTTATATAATATTATATAATTTAATATTTTTTTTTATACATACAAATATTTTTTAATATGTTCTTAATAGTATCATAATCATCTAACAATTTTAATAATGAATTTGTAAGCACAAAAGGTATTAATTTTAATAAAAAATGCATATAAATTCATAAATTCATAATATTCACAAATAAAACTAGAAAAAAATTAGTTCAGGCCATAATATATTAATTTATACAATATTCATAATTTACTTAAATTAATTTAAATCTTTATGCTTAAATTATAAATGCTAGTATTTTATTTTAAATAAATTATATTTTTCACGCATTTCTTTAAATCAAATATTTAATTATTATAATATCATTAATGATATAGAAATATAAATTAAAAAAAAGTTTCACTATTTGAAATTTTTCATTTTTAAGATTTTTAAAATTATCATACTGATATATTATTAATAATGATATAACTGATATATTTCTTTTGTATGAAATGTATATTTTTATTGATATTTTTCTGAAAAAAAATATATAAAATAATATTATTTTGTGCATACAACACAACGTAATTAAAATTAAAATTAATGATTAATTAAGAATTATTTTTCATGCTGATACTAAACTCATTTCATCTTTTTCATTTTTCACATCCTTAACCTTAAACATTTCTGGTTATATACAAAGCAATTTAAATTATTATAATATTAGTGATATATTAAATTATGTTTTGGTAATAGTATATAAGAATTATTAATATAAGTTTAAAATAAAACCTTAGCAAAATAATTGTAAACTATTTAAGTAAGTTGAAATTTTTTAAATATACATACAATGTAGCAATATGAAGATTTCAGTATTTCAGCATATGCAGATCCCAGAAATGTGTAAGGAGAAAAGGAGAGTATGAATCAGAACGCAGCCTTGCAGCTTACTACCTTAGCCTGTAGCCTCTATGTAGATTCTTCGTAGTTTTATATCCATTACGTTAGTCTGTATATCTATATATATTATTTCGTATTTTATTCTGTTATTAATAGAAGTGTGCGTGCGGTAATTTCTACAAATAAACCGTTTTGTAGTTAATCTTTTCTAATTTCTCCAAAAAAAAAAAAGAAAAGAAAAAAACTACGGGAAGAAGAAAGCGGAGAGATATATCCAAGTTGCTGGACTAACGTACATCGTGGATATTGTTTCAGGAGGCTCAGGCTACGGCGGAAAGCAGAGGGGAGGTGGTCGTCAGAACCAAAGGCACCAACCCTATTAATGGAAATCATTCATTGCGACCGCAATGCAATTCGCATTGTAACCGCTGGTGAGTCATCATAGCTTCCTGACATCTATAAATTCAACAACCTTTCTTTTCCTTTTCCAGTGTCATTTATGTTGAGCATTATCAATGATTTCATGTGGTTCCACAATAAAGATATTTATAATAATATAAATATTATATATAAATAATATAATAAACATTTAAATATTCTTCTTTTCAGGTTTCCTATCTCATCACTCGTTAAATCATCATTCCATTAAACCACGTCACTTTCAGCAAGATTTTCAACAACGCAGACTACTGCCGCAAAATAAAATGAATCATCAGGAGTCACGACAAAAACTGTAATAGCTTCATATTTTGCGTCTAGCAATACATCTGTATTATGGAGACAACAAAAGCAAACATATATACATATATATATTATATATATATAGGTACACAATGCTTTCTTCCATCTCTCGTTTACCCTTTTGTACAAAGTGAAAAATACTTCATATTTCACATTGGTCTCTTTCCTCATTTCATCTTATTTATCACTAATTTTTTACTGTTAGTACGTTACGTTGTTCAACGTAAGGCAATTTTGTAACATAGTACGTTTGAAAAATATTAACATTATATGCTGATATAAATATAAATACAGCATAATGATTATTTCAAATGTATGGATGATTACATCGATGATATGCCTTACGATGAGATATTGTAACGTAATATTTTTGTGCAAATGGGAAAGCAAAAGATGATAGGAAATAATTTAAATACAGATATATTAGGAACAATCAAGTTTCTCATTCATCGCTTGGGACTATTAAAAAATAACCTGTCCCTATTTTTAACATTAAGATTATTTTAATTTGTCTATAAACTAAACTTAATAAGAGGAGATCCACTATAGAAGAGTAAGCAGGCAATGTACTTTTTACACGGCTACGATAAGACAAAAATGAAAAGTACCGAGTTGTTTATAATGATTGTGTGAGGTATGAAATAAGAGGTAAAAAGATTATTGCTTCCTTATTGGTAAGAAGAATAGGATAAAATAAATTCATTTTGTGTACATAATATATACCGCGTATGTTTGTATTTGTGTTAACCGATCCTAATAATTTAATTTTTGGAAAATGATATGTACACAATATTTCATTAAAATATAGTGATAAACATCTATACATTAGATTTAAATAAGACTGACACGAGGATTTAGTGAATTTGTATTACAAACAATATTTTGCTGATTCTACCACAGTACATGCATCGAGCTAGGTATTCTTTCAGTTTTTATTCTACACTCAAGAACAACACATGTACATTATATTTATATATCGATAGTTTCATTCTAGGCAAAGAACATCGTAATAAGATTTTTAAACTAAAAGAAAATATTGTATTTTTCTCAAATTCAACACTGTTCTATGTCACAAAAGTATTACATTAAAAAAATTAGACAAAAAATAATGCCTTTTTTTAATTTCACAGTTTAAAATGAAATGTACAAAATGCATTCACAATAATATTAAATATTTTCATTGAATAGTATTGTATAAATTCTTATTGTCTAATTAAATTGTAGAAAATAAGATATATTTCAATTAAATTTTCTATTAATTAAGAAAGTATATTTCAATTTATTAAGTTTTATAATTTTTTATATGATTCATTAAACGATATTTTTTGCTTACTAATTTCTATTTAAAAAATATAGAGAATTTCTATCTTGATGTGTATATAAAATGGGGAATTTGATATTTTTACTTATCTTGTATTACAAAATATTTTGATCATTAAATTAAAGAATTTTTTAACAGCTTTAATACAGAATAAAATTTTACAAAATTCAATTGTATGAAAATATATACAATATAATATTAAAATAAACTATGAAATTTATTTTTAGGAGAATAATATATAAAAAATCAATTTTAAAATATTTGTTTTCCCCGCGTAGAGAAGAAATGTTTAAGATAATTTTCATAACGTACAATTTAAGTTTGTTTCACTTATTTGTAAAAATTCTTTGGTATGTAAATTTTATGAGTTTTTCATTTGTGTACTTTATATAATTAAATGTATTATGTATTCTAACACTTTGTTTTATTATAATTAAACCTTAAAAATTATTAATTTTTAATGTTGTAATTAAATAATATGTAATTAAATAAAATTATTGAAAACATTTTTTCATTATGAATCATTATTAAATATTACAAATTTTTATTTTTATAAAGTATTGTATATAAAAAATTAAAAATATTGCTTGTGAGATCTAATTTGGTTTATTTTGTTTAAATATTTTTATTAATTTTTATTTTATTGTTTTATTTAATTGTTCTTTAAAATTTACTATTATAACCATGATTTTTTTTTAGATTAAAGATTTTGTCATTCAGATAGATTTATTTGATGTTATTAGTTATTATTTATTAATAATGTTTGAATAGTTAAGAATAGTTAGAAATAGATAATAAAATTATTTCTGAAAAAATATAAATAATACTGAAATAAAATTTCTCTAGGAGAAATTTTGATATTTAAATACTTTTACTTATTATTTTTAATAAATATTATTTATTAATATACAATCAATATATAAAAATAAATATAAAAACATTTCACAAAATAAAAATAAATAATATTTTTATGATTTGTTCAGGTTATAGCTTTAAGTTTTATACTTTTTTAAATATTTTCTTCGAATTAAAGGTGTAATAAAATAAAAAGCATTTTCTAAAAAATATATTATTTTTATTTTTAATTATATACAAATAATTATAATAATTAACTTTAATCATATTTTAATCTTAAACAAAAACTGGAAAGATAAAAGTTTTATATATGTATATAAAATCAAAGTAAATAAATGATAAAAAAATAAAACATAGATTATGCTATTAATACAATCATTTTAAAATTTCAATTGTTTTATATATAAAATAAAATAAATATAATTTATGGAAAACAATTTATATATTATATATAAATATATACTATAAGATATTAAGCTGATTTTAAAGTGATTTATTTGATATATCATCCAATAATGCATCATTTACAATAGAATGAAACATGTATTGGTTCAGTATATATATGTTTAGTCCAATAGAATTTTTCTATTTAAGCTATCTTATAATTGGTTGATTTTTCATATGAAAAATGAAATAACCAATCAGCGATTTAGTAAGTGCAAGGAAGTGCCCTTCTGGAATTTATTCGATTGATGATGTAGTTCCTGTAAAATCCGCATAGCTTGGCTAAGAAGTCAGCTTCTGTAAGAGAGTCGTTTATCTCTATACGACCGGTGCTTCTGTGCAGGTTCCGCTGCATGTGCTGACATCAAGGTGCTTGGAGGACTCATACATTGTACTGTTTTTATAATTAACATTATTGTGGACTGTTGTTATTCGTGAAAACTTTCTGTTTTCTTCGAAGCATCTCGTTTTGCCGGGAAAAGCAGTGAGTTGTGTCGCGCATAAGTGATTCCATCGGGTGAGTGTATAACGCCATAAAATCGGCTTTGCCGATGTTCTTTGATTCGACTCCTCATAGGGAAGACTTGAGACCGTACCAGGAAGGCAAGCATGATATGAGACTGTGAAGAGTGCTGCCCATTGTTAACGAATTAACTAAATTTGTAGTTCGTAAATTATTTTTAAAATTATTGAAAGTTTTGATGCTTGTGATAAATGATATTTGTTGAAATATTTTATTAAAATTTTACGCTGAGAAGTTTAGCGTTACTATTTCTCAGATCAAGAAAAATCGCCATGCTTGCTCATGCAACCGGGCGGCCCCTTTGCCCTCGACCTCGCACTTCGCACAGCACACGAGTTGAAAGATGATCTACAGATTTTTGTTTTCAAGTAACTGCTTTGCAAGAGAGATTCTCGTAATTTTTATATTTACGCAAGCACATGTTTTTATAATCGTACATGTTTTTGATTATAATTTAATGCAGAAATTACCGAAATTATAAAATATTTTATTACATACATTTTTAATATTTATATTCTAACATTATTGTCTTTATTTCTCATATAAAAAATTATATATAACAGCATGAATTGCTCTAATCTAAAATATCACATAGTTTTTATAATGAAATTGTTTCAAAACAATTTAATAAAATTAATTTTAAGCACATTATTCTCATGTGATATCCATAGATAGCCACTTTGATTAATGTGCATATTTTTAATTTTTATCTGATTATATATTTGTTTTTTATAATCAGTTTTTATGTTTATTTTGTATTTATATATATGAATATTTTTTATATAATAAATAAATAAAAAATATATAATAAATTACTTAACATATAATTTTTAAATATATTTATATCTTTTTATGTTTTATATATATATATATATATATATATATATACACATATGTGAATATATGAATATATATATATATATATATGTATATATATTTAATTTAAATTATTTATTTTGAATTTAATTACTATATATGATTTAAATGTTTACAATTAGTTTTAAATAAATTAATTAAAATATTTATATATTTTGTATATTATATGACAAAAATGTATATTTGTATAACAATATAATACATTATGAGTATTTGTTTTCTGTTACAGAAATCTAAACTTTTAATTCTCACGATTACTACATACTATTGCTGTTTAAGCAAAGTACTATTTTAGAAGTTAGAAATAAGAAAATGGTCATGGAGGCATCCCCTTCTCCACAAAATGTCGGTCGTGAATTTGTCCGACAATATTATACTTTACTCAATCAAGCTCCTGCGCATCTTCATAGGTAATTTAATAATTTTTATAAAAAAAAAATTGTATTTTTATTTCATATATTTCACTAAAAACATTATAATTTTAGATTCTATAATCAACATTCTTCTTTTGTACATGGAGGATTAGATTCAAATAGAGAATCTACTCCTGCTATTGGTCAAAAACAAATACATCAAAAAATTCAACAATTAAACTTTCGAGATTGTCATGCTAAAATAAGTCAAGTTGATTCACAATTAACTCTTGAAAATGGTGTTGTTGTACAAGTAAGATATATTAATGATTATAAGAAATTTAATTATTTTATATTTTTTCTATTATCTGTATTATATTCATTTAAAATATTAATTTATAATTAATATTTAAAAATTGAGAAAAATATATAATAAATTTATTATTAATAATTAAATTATTTATAGGTATCTGGAGAATTATCCAATGCTGGACAACCAATGCGCCGTTTTACACAAACATTTGTTTTGGCTATACAAGCACCAAAAACATACTATGTACATAATGATATATTTCGTTATCAAGATTTGATCTTTCCTGATGAAGAGGAAACAGATGTAGGTGTTGTAGAAGGAGGTGTAGGTGAATCTGGAGAGAGGGAAGGGGAAGAAGGAGGTCGTTCTGAACCAGAAGAAGATGAACATCAAAATCGAGGGCAGCAACTTTCAGTACCAGCTGCATCTACTGAACCTCAAGCTCAGCCACCGCTTATCCCTGCACAACAACCTGTACTACAACAGCAGCAACAAATATATTATGCTCCACCACCGCAACAAACTCATGTTAGTTTAGTATTGTGATTAAATCATTTAAATCATTCGATTCAATTCAATTCAATTCAATCACTATATAGATTTAATACTTTAGGTACATCCCGTAATGCAACAAGTACTAAATGGATCGGTTCATGAAGAAACACCATTGATCAATCAACAACCACCACCTGCACAGCAGCAGCAACAGCAGCAACAACAACAACCGCCTCCACCACCTGCTCAACAACATCAGTATATAACTGAAACTACATCACAAACACAATTTGTACAAGAAACAGAATTGGATTCCACTACTGAGCAACAACAACAAACGGAAAACGAGCCACAAGTACAATCAAATGAGACTCGAGAACAACCTGAAACTGAAACATTTACTACATCTGTACAAGAATCTGAACCAGAACATCAAGTGGCAAATACAAATGTAACTAGTAGTGGGCCGAAAACATATGCTAATCTTGTTAAATCATTCCCCAGTACTACCGGAGCTACCAGCCCTCAAGCTCCCAAATTATCTATGTCACCGGTATATATTTTAATTATGATAGTTATTTTTAACAACTAATATCTCATTTATCTTATGATATTATATATATATATATATAAATTGAATATTTGTAACAAAATATGAATATAAAATGCGTTATAACATTTGTTCTCAGCCTCCATTGACAAACTTACGTTTAGACGATAGATCACCATTACATCCAACTAATAGTGGACCTACACTTTCTACATCAACTAGCGTTTCCACGCCTCAACAACAAACTCATAGAGTTGGTAATCAACAACCACAGCAACAGCAACATCAACAACAACGAGCTCCAAGAGGAGGGGCAGTGCAACGAGGTAAAAATGTTTATTAAGAATATAAATAAATATTATTTTTTTTATACTTTATATTACATTCGTAATAATATTCATAATATTATTAACAATTAATAATATTCATATTATAAATAATAAATTCTTTAGATGGCGATCGTCGGGGAACGAGACAAAGTCAATATAGTGATGCTCATCAACTCTTTCTTGGAAATTTACCACACAATGCATCAGAAGATGATTTACGTCAAGTGTTTGAATCTTATGGTAGAGTGGTAGAGTTGCGTATACACAGTAAATCAAATGATAGGTGCAAAGGTCCACAAGGAAATAATACAGGAAAAGTGCCTAACTATGGATTTATCACTTTCGAAGATCAGCAAGTTGTTAGCAAAGTGTTGCAGAATTTGGTTAGTTTTTTTTTTTTTATATAAAATATTTCTTTTAATCAATTAAAAGATTCATTATGTATTTTTTTAATTTTAGCCAATTTATTATCCCGCTGAGAATGGACAAAAATTAAATGTTGAAGAAAAAAAAGTTAAGCCTAGAACAATGGAGGGTAGCGGTGGTCGATTGAATTCGAATGATGGTAGTATGAGAGCAATGGGCGGACAACAACAACAGCAACAACAACGTGGTCCGGGTACGTAATAAAAATTTACATAGATTTTAATAGATTGAAATGGTTTATATTTAATGTTAAGTAAACATAATAGCTAAACAATATAAAATATAAAATGTAAATAATTAATATAATATAATATAAATAAACCTAAATTAAATGATTCATAATTGTTGTTATAGTTAAATTATTGTAAGCTTTAATTATATATATTTTTTTTTTTTATAGGTGGACCTGGAGGAATGATGAGAGGTGGTCAACATGGTACAAGAGGTGGACGTGGAGGATTTTCACGAGGGGGTGATGGTGGAAGGGGAGGTGGTGGAATGCGGCAATCTGGTAATCCAAGCAATTTAAGTTACCAAAACCGCCGCTAATACTTGAAGCAATGTTAAAGGCACACCCCAGTTTCTTTTTTCTTCGGTCATCGATATATAATTATCATTATCATTTTTAAACTCAAAATCCAGGACTATTTCGTATGCAACATAACGTGATTAAAGGCGCTATCCTTTTACGCTTAAACATCGCTTGCATCGTTCGTCAAGCAACAACTATAAATGACGCAGCTCAAATTGTATGGAATACGAACTCGAATAGGATTATCGCATTTATGCTAAGTTCGTTTGTGGATAAGGAATAATGATTTAATAAAATAATTCATTGAACATTCAACTTAATCGGTTGGATATTTGATGAAATAACTACGAGTTCGTCCTTCATACATCGACGTCAGACAATTTACAAGACTTTACGATGAAAACAAAACTGCATCCATTTGCATATGTACGTATAACAGAGCGACGTGTGATATCCTGTTTTGAGATATGGGTGTGTTTTTTTGTCTCCTAATACGTAGCCCACGTTTCTTGAAAAGCCAATATTCAAAAAAAAAAAAAACAAAATTGTTGCCAATTTTTGTGATAGAATGCAAGGAAGGAAACGTTATCGAGCTAAGAAAACGTTTATCGAAACATATATATATATATATGTGGCATATAAAAACAAGATATAATGATAGAAATATATATCATATACACGTACACGTATAATATATATATATATAATATATATATATCGAATTAGGATTTGGTAATATTTTTTGTTTTCTATTGGATAAATATCATGAAAGTCATACGTCGCTCTTTTAGTTTTCTTCGTTTGCCAATCGTATTCAGGAGACATAAGCGGTGCGAATTCCGCTCTCGTATAAGTAAGTCACGAGCCAAATTAAACGAAATTAAAACGAGAGGATACGAATCATTTTAACTATGAAATATCGAATATACATTTCATATGCTCTCGAGTTAATTCATTGACTGCCGATAAAACGTTCCACCTACATGTAGAAAGTCGGCAATAATGTTTATAGGTGGTAGTTGGTCGGTGTTGGTTAACGAGTAGAGAACTGCGGCTGTTCTGTGGTCGCATACAAAAAAAGACACAGTCGATTTTTTCACAAAACATGGCCAATTATCAATCGACCGGTATCGATTGATAGTGGGGCAGTAATCCTTAGACTGCAGCTGGTCTCGCCGTTTCCTAATTCATCCGCGTGTCGCTTATGCTCTATTTTGTTCCAATCTGCTAATTTTTGTTCGATTTTTTTTTTTTTTTTTTTTTCTCTTTCTATTCCTATACGTATCTTTGCATATTAAACTTACTCTTGCTTTTTCTTCTTATGTTATAATCATCATCTCTTTCTTATTTACTCTATTCTTTCTTTTTGTCAATCTTTGTTTCTTTTTTTTTTCCTTTTTTTTTTTTTTTTTTTTTTCCCCCCCCCTCTTTCTTTTTAGATCATAAAGAAGGGCAATACTATTTCCAAAATTTGAACTCGAATAGTTTCAATACTCAATTTATTGAGAATTCATACAATTTCCAATAGTCTTTAGTCTCTAGTGATCGCAGAACTCGCAGTGCGCTGCTATAAATAGAGAGACCTAGTACCATTATAACAACACAAAATTATTATTATTATCTTTGACTTAATGCAAAAATGTCGTAATTACAGAAAAAATTATTGGGAAATTAACGTATTGTATAATATTGAACAAAAAAATTTGCCCGCTTAACTAACATAGCTAGCTGTTATTCTTGTAACGATTATACATACGTAAATAGCAATTTTTCAAAGTTCGATCAAAAGTGATAAATAATATTCGTATAGAAATATTATAAAACTTGTTTCATCAGGCTTCTTTTCTTCTTGATATATTATTCGAAATGACGAGATCGAAATATACGTATAAATATTTTTTTTTTTTTTTTTTTTTTCTCGGAAGATCGTGTTAGTTTTCTGGCACTAAGATTACATACACTTTTTAAATGTTTCTCAATCTACATATATATTTGTCGTATGGACGAATATTAGTTTTATTCATTAGCATGAAGTAATAATGACAGCAATTTAGTGAAATTAGATTGTCGATTTAACTTATCTTTTATAGAACAAAGAAGAAGAAGAAAAAAAAATAAATAAATAAATAAATTCAGCACGTGCACTTATTCTATATCACCGAACGGAATTGAGAAATATTTTAATTCTTGTAAGTACTCTGATATGTAGATAGTATTTTCCTATCTGTATTTTCGACATGTGTCCGTATAAAGGTGCTAGGGCAGATGAAACGAAAGGAGAGAAAGAGAACGAAAGGGGATGTGTGTGGATGTGTAAGGGAGAAAGAGAGAACGAGAGAAAGAATTATATGTGTTTATCAAAAAAAAGAAAAGAAAAGAAAAGAAAAAAAAAAGAAAAAAAGAAAAGAGAAAAAGAAAAAAAAAAAAAGAAACATTAGAAGTATTTTCGAAATTTCTAGAATTTCTAGAAAACAAGTTTGCAAGATCGGGGTCCTGCGATTATTAGAGACAGGGCGATATATTTTTTCTGGCCTATTTGTCATGTTCTTCCTTTTTCTTTTATTTTTGTTAACCAAAAAAAAATATCGTTTTTTTTCTCTCTCTAAATTCTTCACATCGCATATTATAAGTCATCAAGAATGAATAATAAATAAATAAATCAATCAATCAGGATAAGATATTTTCCAAAAACCAACATTGCAACAAAGTGTAGAAGAATCGTGAGTGCAAAGTAATAATAATAATAATAATAATAATAAAAAAAAAAGTAAATACAAAACTACCAACATCGTGATAACGCAGTGGTAGTAGCGCATAGTAATTTATGTGCCATCTCGTACATATAAACACCTCGCCCTAACCCAAGTGCACGGATGAAAATACAGATTATGAATAAATAAATAAAAAAAAAAAAAAAAAAAAAAAAAATGGACAAAAATTAACTGTTTTTTAATAGTGCTGAGAACACACACACACAGAGGTGATAACGATATGTTGAGAGGTGATAAATTAACTACTATTTAATAATATTAATAACGAATTTGGCAAAGGAAAAAAAGAAAAAAAGAAAAAGAACTACAAAGTGCACGGCGACTACAAAATGCTACGATATTTAAGGCTGAGAACATGTGAAAAGTAATTATTTACGTTTCTTATTAATCCATTAAATTGTTACGTAGTCTACATTAAAAACATCCGCAATAGTTTGTAATCGAATGCGTTACAAGTACTCTATGCCCGGGATAAAGCAGAATTATTGAACGAACGACGTGTGGTCTTTGTTTTATACTTTTTAATGTAACACCTTTCTACAAAAGGTGTATATATATATATATGTATGTGTATATATATATATATATATATATATATATATATATATATATGTAATTTTATTTTAAGCAGAGTTTCACACGGTAAAAACATAAGTATTTTGTGTAACAAAATTCAATGTTTCTAAAACATTGTTTTTATATTATATAATCGCGATGATGCTGCTTTGTCTCGGTCATGGATAAAGAGGTAATTTCGCGTGATTAGTTGGCCAAATTATTCGTCTCGTCGAATAATAATAAAATAATAAAAATACTTTCACGAAGTAAATGCTCGTAAATTAAAGAAGTTTTCCAGCCAGTTCGTAGATGAATTTTAACGAAAAAAAAAAAAAAAAAAAAGAAGAACGGAAAGAAACGATTTATTTATTATTATCAACTTAATATTTATATGGATTTAAAATATTTATATATGCCCTCTATCTCAATATATATATATATATATATAATTGAAAATATAATATATATATATATTTTCAATTGTACAAACAACAACAAGTATATATTCAAATTTTATATATTCAAACAATGATAGGATATTATCATTACTATGACTAATTAATTTTAAGCATCGAATCTCGTTGCTAAGTTTCTCCTCTTTAAATCGTAGAATAATCGTAAAAAAAAAAAGAAAAGAAAAGAAAAAGAAAAAAAGGGATTACGAATTTTTATGGCTAAATATTTTAAACGAGCTCCTCTCCTTCTCAAACTTCGACAAGTAGAACGTAGTACACTTTGATCTTTCCTTTTTTTAGTTAAATTTTCAATATGTAAATACAGTTTTTAAGTAAGTTCATTTGTACCTTTAGGTATATACGTACACACACACACATATATATATAAATATATATATATATATATATATATATATATATATATATATATATATATATATATATATATATATATCAATATGCATCTCATGTATAACTGTATTAAAAAAAAACAAAGTGTTCAAAAGCCACGCATGCGCGAGATCACCTCTTTATACCTGAACGAAAGCTCTGCAAATTTTTAGTGTGAATGTTTTCGTTTTTAAGTGACTATTAATAATAATAATAATATTAATAATAATATTAATAATAATAATAATAATAATAAAAAAAAAAGATAAATATAATGAGCGAAGAAAGGAATATGAAGAAACACAAATAATTATATAACAATATAATAATTAGAGGATGGCGAATAATAAGTTGTGAATTTTTGTAGTATACATTTTTATTTCGGTCTACCAGGCCAGTTTGTGTGTACAACCATGGTCAACGTTACTACGACAAAAAAAAAAAAAGAAATAATGTTAAAAGGAAAATGAAAAAAAAAAAAAAAAAAAAAACAAACATCAAATGTATTGTAACTTTTTGCATTTAGTATAATATACCTACCTTACTACCAATTCCTATTTAGTATCTCTTTATTTATAAAAATATTTCACCATTTCTTTAAAGTTTCAATGAAATTCTTGATCTGCATACTTAAGTTAAATATTTTATGTGTGTAAGTCTATAAAGATAATTATCCGATAGTGATAACGTTTAATAAAATGTTATTATTTGCAATTGTTTAGAATGGTATTTTAATTTATTTAATAATAAAAAAAAAAGAAATTATTAAATAAGTTCTTAGCGTTTATTCAAAGTAAAGTATTATTATTATTATTTATCTCGTTGATAGTCAATTTCTGTTTATATTAATATTATTTTATTCTCTTGTCAATAAAGTCTATGTAAGAAGCAAAAAGATTAAAAGAGAAAAGTATTTCTGCTTCTTTCTTTATACAAGGATATATCGGGAAAAAAATTTACTTAATTTTATTTTACATTGTTGAAGTAACTCGAATAAATGTATTAAAATAAAAAAAAAAAGAAAAAAAAATTCAAAAAAATTTTAAAAAAAGAAAAGAAAAAAATGTTCTACATTCATAAAATATAATTTTAATTCCATTTATGGTGAATTATTTGATCGATTCATATGTACATATAAAAATATTTTATTTGCAAAAGAACATGCATACATACAAATTTTTCTATACATCTTGTGATATAAGTTCTGTTATTTCAATTAAATATTAAAGTTAATTTACTCTCATTCATTTCTCGAACGAAAATATAAATACGATAGATCTTATTCGTATTAAAATTTTTCTTTATAACAAATGACCTGGTTAATCGAACATGAAATTGCGACAATATACGATACCGAACGAAACAAAATATAGATTTATGTTATTAAAAAAAGAAAAAAGCTGTTCTAATAATTTTCTAACATATGTTGAGAGATTAATATATCGCATTAAGATATTTTAACTTTTCAGATAAGATATATTGCCAAATTGATTTCGATTTTTTAAATGGAAGTGAGCGTATATATATACATATAATAACAATTTGATTGTATTATTTGTAACATTTTGAGTAGAATATATAAAGTTTTATAGAAACTAATTGAAATAACGAACGAAAATTTCGTATTGCTTATAAAATATAACGATGATTTGTATTATATATATAAAAAAAAAAAAAAAGGAAAATTCGAATTATAGAAATAAATCTATGGTATAGATTTTAAGTAAATTTTTACGCATAATAATATGACATGACTATGTTTATGTATAAGGAACTTTATTCTTTTCAAAAAAAAAAAAAAAAATATATATACATATATATATAATTAAATCTATATCTCGAAATTCTGACTAACTAAGTGATTGTGTGAACTTATAATTAATAATTAATAAGAAGTAAAAGCAAGCATATCGGTTGATTGACAATTACGAAGAGAATTTCACTTGTATGAAAGTAAATGTATTGGAGGATATTTGTCTGTGCCATTTTTATTTAATTTTTGTCATCGTGTTAAATTATCACAATTTCGATATTGTCTTAAACGATTCAGCGATCTACCGATCATTTTTATGATCAATAGTATAATTAATATTGAACTTAACAATAAGCTTAATTTTTATATGGAATTATGATGCATCTACCTCATACATTTTTAACTTGTAATTCATATAATATGATTTGCATGTGTAATAAGAATCGTTTCTTTTTTTAAAAAATTATTTGTTTTCTTTCCTTTAATAAATTACTTGAAATTTCATTTTACAAAAAAAAAAAAAAAAAAAAAAATAGAAAAATGTGGAGATATATAATTTAATATTCGATATTTATGTACGATATAATTATTTATTATTTTCAATTATTATACGATTCGTTCAAATGTTTAATATTTATCGTTATTATTAAATAATTTGATTTCATATTTTAAACAAATTTTCAAAAATTTATTAATATTAATTTATTATAAAATTTGTATTGTTTTGTATTGTTGTATTGAAAATTGTTGGAAAAACGAAGATATTGAAACGAAGAAAAGCGTAGAAAAAAAGAAAAAGAAAAAAAAAAAAGAAATAAGATAACAAGATATTCCTTCTTTTAAAATATAAAATTGACTGTTTTGTATGAAATATAATCCGAGTAAAAACTCAACTTGCATTTTGAACATTGTGTATTTTTGGTAAATAAAATTATGTAAATAAATGATCTAAAAACATTGTTTATCAAGTATTTATAGCCATAAGTCTAACAATCTAACACAACCACAAATATATAAAACACGCTATCTAAATTTATTTAAAATATCACACTCGTACAAAAATTCGTATTTCTTTTCTTCCCTGTATTCCATATAAATCATTATACTTAATATAAAATTATCAAATCAATTTCATAGTGAAAGTAACGAAAGATGAAGATGAAATTTACAATGTTTCATTTTTTCGAATAAGAACGCGACGAGAATTTGACGAAGGAAGAGTGGAAACCGTCGCGTTCGAAAGATAATTTCGAAAAAGAAACTCGGAGGCGCGGTTGGTTTACTTATGGTGCACTGGGCGTTACGTAATTTATCGCGCAGAAACTCGCCTCTGAAGCGAGGCAGAGGGAAGAGAAGCGGTGCATATGGCAGAAAGATCAAACGGGGGTGTCGGAAGAAAGAAAAACGATGAGATCATCTCTGCTCGCTCGCTCTGTGGAGAGTTGACCGTTTCTCCCGTACGCTGTTGCGCGCAGTCAGTACCGGTCGTGCGACCGATTTGGAGGGTTCTTTTGAACAGTTCCGAAAACGGGCCGAGAAAGGAAAGAAGTGTAACGCCGGCAACAAGGGAAAGGAAGGAACGATAGCGTAAGTCCGTGAGGTACGTGAAGTATCTTTATTGCACGGGCAGGTGTGCGCACCTTGGTGCGACCGCTTTACGGTTTATAGGCATATGCACCGTGCGCGTACCATCGCGATTACACGATTTCCGAAAATAAATACTTCGAGCGCGTAACATTGAAATCGACGTACCAATTTTTTCGAACGAAGGATGTTTAAAATACAGAAAATTTTCTTTAATTTTTGGATATTGTTTTTTTTTTTTCAATTTTAATTTATATCGAGATTATTTTTTATTAATGAATTAAATCGTCACATTTTTTGAGATTAGGATAAGGATTTATATTTTTAAAAATTGATAGAATACTTAATATTGTCAAGGATCATACGTTTTTATTAGAAAATTTATATGAGAGATTTTGGAAATTTTTTTACGATATCATTGATTAGATTGTTTCAAGAAATTAACTCGATAGATTGAAAGTTATCGCAGAAGAATGAACGAGTGTATTTATATTAAGTGTGACACATGAATTACTTGAATGTTGTAATTTTTTTTATACGAGTAACAGATTTCTCTTCGATATTTAAAACATTTTTTTCAATAACTAATTTTAATTTTTAATCACTTTTCATTAGTTTTGTAAAATAATATTTTACGATAATCAATACGTGAATTGTTTAAGAATTACTATTTATCTTAAAATAATATCTAAATTTATTTTAAATTATCGATTTAATTTTTTAATTTTAGTTATTGCTAAGATAATGCCATAAAGAGGTCAAAATAATATTTTATATTCTATTTTTAGAACGTGCACTCAAGATAAAGTTGAGATAATTCGAGATAAATATTCAAAGTTATAAATTTAATTTTCTAACAATAGGAAAAGAAAATATAAAAAATTCCCCGTTTCATTAAAACTATTAATTTCCATACACGGAAGACGTTAATAAATATCTAATTAAAAATCATCAGAGAGGGAAGGAAGTTGCTTTGAATCCGTTTCTGTAATTAAATAAATAGCAGCAGTTCGATGCGTCTATAACACGAGCGGCAATTATAATACTTTGTCTTGGGATATATATATACGCTTTATTAGTGGGCGTTTGTCACAATTTTATCTTGTCGCGAACTCCTCGGAAATTGTTCCTTTCGGAACGGAAATCAAACATCCTCTTTCTGGACGAAAAAGATATCATCAGAATAATTCGAATAATTTTATATTTTCGATTCATTAAATTTATTAGCAAAGATCGTAAAAGAAAAGAAAAAAATTAATAAAAGTCTTCCTCCGCAAATGGAAGAGCATTATTTTAAACGTCGCATAATTACGCGAAATTTAAAAGCGTTACTTCACATATTGAATTGCAAATACTCGCCACATGGAAATCTAAGATCTCGAATTTTTGCCGTATCATGACACACGATCCAAACCAATTTCACCAACGACGAAGCAAAAAAAAAAAAGAAGTTTTCCTCGACTTCATAACGAAATAGCCACGAGCTATTCGAAATATTGATTTTCAAACGGATAAGGAATGAGCTCTATTTCACTGTATCCTTCATCGATTTGTTTCAAAAAAAAACAGGTATCTATCTTTTATCACGAACAAGCGTTCAGATAATAGGAAATAGTGTCAATAGGTTTCGAAGATTCGAATTATTATATCATCATCTCTTGTTCGGTTTGTTTGTTGAATGTTTTCATCGCGAAAATGGGGTAATTGTGTAAAAGATACGACGTTTCGAATGACGACAATTACATAATTTCGTGGGCGCTGATCAAAGAAGAGATAAAAACAGGGCTGTTTCTGCCTCCACTCTGCTCTTCATAAACTCCTCGCTATATTGCTCCGTTCTTCTTGCAGTTGCGACACACTTGCGAACTCTCGTTTTATCAAAGGTCGTTCGTACAACATCTCGAAAAAAATCTTCATTTCTTAAGCAGCGTTATTATTGCAGATACAATCGAAATTAGGATAAAATTGTAGAAATTTTTATTTTCTCCAAAAAGTTATTAATGTTAAATTTTTGTAGAAAAGGCAAATAATGAATATGTTTCTTCGAGGAATTAATGCGTACACGCAAAAGTTTTGTTTCATTTGGAGGTAACTTTATACCGTAAAATTCTTTTTTTTCCATCATATTTGCACTTAACTTGTTTGAGAAAGAATTTTGTGACGCGCGAGTATAATAATTTGAAAAAATAAAAAATAAGGAATTAAATCCGTCCAGGAGTTTCTTTGTCGAGTTAAACGAATAATTGTTCGTTCGGTGATAAATTCGCGTACTTTTTTCTTTTTTATTTAATACACAATGTGTAATTGATAAAATCTAGGTTTACGATAAAAAGGAAATAATGGATTCGTAGAAAAAGCTGACGTGTAACGGAAATTCTGCGCTGCAAATACAATCAAACCGAATGAACCTTACGCGTAAACCGACCGAGGTTATATTTAACCCA
Source organism: Apis mellifera (assembly GCF_003254395.2). Classification (NCBI taxonomy): domain Eukaryota; kingdom Metazoa; phylum Arthropoda; class Insecta; order Hymenoptera; family Apidae; genus Apis; species Apis mellifera. The sequence continues at coordinate 8,404,366 of NC_037644.1, read as the reverse complement.
GTAGGAAGCTAGAAAAATGTGTTTTAATTTGCTACAAATCATTGTACAAGGACTATAGTTTTATTAACTACTGTATATTTTATATTACAATCTTTTCTTCAAATTAAATGATTCAACGTGAGTATACAATATTTCGATTAAACTCGTCTAATGATATCAACCATTATTAATTATTTATCCTTTACTTTCACTCCCTCCTACAGTTTGCAATTAAATTGAAAATTCAATTAATCAAAAGATTAATCAATTTCATTAAACTGGACGGAAGAAAATTACTGAGACGCGAATGAAGAAACTTCATAAACATAAAGTGGGCGTTTCATACTTAGCCGATGAGTTCAACGCCGACCTTCGTTTCTCATCAATTCAAAGGAAGAGACAATAACTTAAATAGGTTTTATCGTTCCTATTCGCGTATTTACAGGCGTGGAGAAAACGGAGGAGGAGCCGCGTATACGCGTATACGCGTTCAAGTTTGTGTTGCGTTGAACATTTAGTAAAGAAATCGTGATTTCCAAGTATCTGGGTTATCGCTTCGTTGCTCCTATTAAGGCCTCGGAGATTTATCGTTGGTTATACGTTGACCCAAGCGTTGCTTCGTTGCGCGTTATTATTATTGGGAATTTTCGAAATTAAGCCATCGTACATTCTAGACGAACGATCCTCAATTGAGAGAACTCTTCTGATTGATACGCGCGAGCATTAGAACAATAATTCCTTTCCATCAAGTTTATAAAACAGGACCCGACTATTCGTTGCGCTCATCGCTTTGGGCATATTGAGAAAAGGAATAGAATGAGAGGAAATTAAGAAATATCTCAAATTAACGTTGCATTTAAATTCGATCGATTCTTTGCCGCAGAGATCGCAATGCGGGCGAAAGTGGAGCTCCTCTTATTTGCGTTGCTGTTAGTGGCCCTTTTGGTGGACGTCTCGGCTCAACAACAGGTAAGATAAATATATAAAATATATGTGTAGATATATATATGAATTATTAAAGCAATGGAAACGTCATTTGATAAAAACATTTATTTAAATAATAATACGATTCGAGGTCCTCCATTTTCTTTCTCTCTTTCTCTTTTACTTAGAATTTTTACTCGATTCGTCAGTTAATTATTTTAATAGAAATTGTGTGCAGGATTATAATCGATATATAATTATTGATTTTTTTAGCGACGAAGGAAACATCGCCGTCGCACGACCACGACGGAAGCCAGTATTCAAGATGAGGTCATGAACATGCTCGAGGCTGATGAAATAGCCGAGGAGGATGCTGAGGTCACCGTCGAAGATGGCAGAAACGAGGTTGGATCGAAGCGTCAGAGTTTGCTCCGTTTGGATCCGTGCATGGATAAACACTGCGATGCTGGGCGGGTTTGCAAGGTATGAGATAACGAAACAATTTAATCCGTTATTTTTAAGATTATGGATATTTTAACGTAATTCAATCATCAAGTAAATAATACTTTCTTGAGTAAAGATTATATTTGCATTTAAAAATTTTTTCTTTTTTCTTTCGGAAAAAAACAAAACATTATTCATCTTCGTTTCAGGCCGTGGACGATGAAACTGCCGAATGCGTTTGCATCGAGATATGCGACAAAGAGATCGATCCGAGACGAAAGGTTTGCACTAATCACAACGAAACGTTCGGGAGCGATTGCGAGGTATATCAAGCGCGTTGCTTCTGCGACACCAACGATCCCAGATGCAGAGGCACCAAATATCAACACGTTCACGTCGTGTACTACGGTGAATGCCGACAGATGCCTGTATGTATTTATCCGTCCTTCCGTTGGCGGAATATCAAAATAGAAATTGAAAAAAAAAATTAATTCGTATTTTTTCTTTTGCAATACGTTATAAATAGAAGTAAATATGTTAAATAATACGTTGTATATTATCGTGCAATGTTTATATATCGTTTATTTTAGCAAAATGTTTCCTAGTTATCAACCATTGATATAATGGAATACTATCTGTATTCGAAGGTATATCTTATCTTATTGTGTATTGTTGTTTTACTGGAGGAACGATTTAATTATAATATTATATTTACCCTCGTATTCTACACATTTAATCTCATTATCTGGGAATACGAGTTATGATATGGTATATTATTATTAAACAAAGATTATGTATAGGAAAAAAATAAAGTAAATTGTAGAAGATAATACATTTACCAACGTTAAAATTTTGTTTCTATATATATATATATATATTATATTTATGTAAAATATAATTTTTATTATATTATTAAATCTTTTAAAATTTATCGATTAAATTTTAGAATAATAAGATTCGGAAAAAAATTTTATCATTTTTATCTTACAGGAATGCAAACCAGAAGACATGGCCGACTTCCCGAGGCGAATGCGCGACTGGCTGTTTAACATTATGAGAGACCTTGCTGATCGTCAAGAATTACCGTCGCATTATCTGAAAATGCAACGGGAAGCGGAAACAAATCATACGTTACGCTGGACTAATGCCGCCATTTGGAAATGGTGTGACTTGGATGGTCACCCTCATGACAGGGCTGTTTCCAGGCACGAACTTTTCCCCATCAAAGCACCGTTAATGGCTCTCGAACATTGTATTGCGCCGTTCCTAGACTCATGCGATATTGATGGCGACCATAAAATTACCCTCATCGAATGGGGCAAATGTTTAGAACTTAATGAGGTAAATTTTCTTCCTTTATATGAATAATATTATAAATTAAGGATTCTTAAGTGTTTAGAATTATTGCTTTGGATACATTTATATATTATAAAATTCAATATTTAAAATTTGCTTATATTTTATTAATTGATAATAATAGGAAAATTTAATATTAAATAATTATTTCTTAATATCCTGTTTACTTTACAATTTCACACAGTTTTATTGTTTTATCTAAATTTGACTTTTGTGTATACAAGATTTATTGTTATCTTCTCATACTATCTTTGAGTATTTCAAGTGAAAATATATCAATTTGAAAAAAGGAATAAAACAAATATATCTTATAAATGTTAATTGAGAAGAATAATAATGTTTAGGAATAGTGGTAGTTTTTAAATTTTTAAAAATAATAAGCTTTTTGCCTCATTCCGTCTGCCAAAATATGTCGAACCGTCATACCGAAATGATATTGATTCCCATTGTAGGAGGATTTGGACGATAAGTGCGACGAGCTGGCCGAAACGAAGAATTCCGAGCAATAATAATTACGATAAATTCCAATGATAAGCGTGGTGGTTATGACCACGGGATATATGTAAACGGGTAGAGCAAAAAGAAGGGTAAACACACGACGTAATGTACTAATGAAAGGGCGAGGAATGAGAAAAATGGCGGGAAAAGTTGCAAGTAAACTGCTGCACTCGGCAACGCGCATGTCTGCGCAGAGACCTCGTCGATATTGCAACCCATCCGTAATGGTCGTGCCAACCGCAGTTTTAGACAGTGCTCTCTAATAATATAGAGACGTGTACGCTAGAAATTAAATCGCGATAAATTCGACAATAATTTTTTGAATATTTGAGAATTAATTTGTTGTCATATGATGGTTCAAATAGAAACGCGTTACACCTGCTCGTTTCCTCTCCCTATAGTATAATCTTGATATTATCCTCGTAGCAACAACGTACGTATTTTCTATATATATATATATATACATATATATATACATACCTTTTGTATAAATTTATTATGTGACTGCCTTTCTATCAATAAAGAGTGATACAGTTTCTTTCATCTGCGCAATACTAATCCATTATATATTATGCTTTATGATGTCAACGGTTAAATCAAAGGAAATGCAAAATGTTTCATTTAAAATGTTTTATTTCAGGAATAATTTAGTTTCTGTAGATAATGAAGATCGAAGTATTAAGAGTCATATTTCGTCTTTCGTGTTAAAGAGATTCCTTCGTTACTTTTATTTTAATATTAATGATTTAATATTTAATGAATTATATATTGCTTATATAATATTTTTCGTTATTTAATTATAAAAAAAAAAAATATGAATATAAATATGCATTACGGATCTATTAAAGTTTCGATCTAAAATTAAATTTTTGATGTTATTTCATTTTGTTGTACTTTTATCGAAGAAAGAACAAATTATTGAAATTATATATAATCTGAAGTTTATCAATTATTTCAAAATTTAAAATAACCGGTATTGCATCGTTAGCATGTTGAATTTTTTTAAAAAGGCAATTACTTTTTTACGATAATTAATATAAATATATTTGAAAAATTATACTTTCATATTATTATATTATCTATAATGTTCGTTATTTTATCGAAAAATATATTTTAGAAATATCATGGAGGTGAAATTTAAATTATTTAATTATGTATGTATAATATTATCTACTGGTAAGGTAGTAGATACGAGAAAGTTACTTATATAAAAAAAATAAATTAATTCTTTTCTCAATTTTTATTAATTTTATATATATTTATCATTTATAATATGTAATTATATTTCCTGCTCATTGTTATAGAAAAAAATTTTATATATATATAAAAAAATATAATAGAACAGAAAGCTCGGATTTAAAATTTTAAATGAAGCCATTTTGATATAGAGATAATGAGTAGAGATCATACGTGGAAAAATATGAAATTAAAATTAAGTGACCATTGGATCTAAAATTATAAGAGTTTAGGAAGTGTCTGATAAGTTGAAAATAAACGGTAAGTGGCCGACGTGAATAATAACGCAGTGTACCTTAGACAGTATGGAAAATTACTCTGTATACGATGCAATGTTCAAGTGATACAAGATAGAAACGTTAGTCTCCTACCAGAACCATAGTAACGAATCAAGACCAATAGATGGCGAAGAGGCATTTCATTGTGTCTCTATAATTGGTGTGTTTTAGTCACGTGGGGTGATCGCGGGACGCGCCGACAGCGCCAAGCGTATTTGGCGGGACCGCGCTTAGACGGCGTCGTCTGTGCTTCAGGCAAGTCTGTCGTGTAGTGAACCGCAAAGGCTCTTGTCGGACAATGGTGAGTATCCGCAAGTTTTCAGCGGATCCTTTAGCCATCCATATTTTCTAATCACATCATTATATTCTATGATGTTCATACTTTCTTCTAGCGAAATTTCGTGCTTGTATCTTGCAAATTAACCATGATTTTCGTTTCTGAATAGGCTGGCGGAAAGGCGGGCAAGGACTCTGGTAAAGCGAAGGCGAAGGCGGTCTCTCGTTCGGCGAGAGCCGGCTTGCAGGTGAGTTTATTGCTTGCTGCTCAGTTAAGTCAAATGCGTAGAATATAATTTTGTCAACATTATTTTCTGATAAATAACATTTACATGATTATTTTAGTAGATTTTAATGGTAAACAGGTTAAAACATTGTGGTTGGCGCGAAAAACTGAGGCGTTTTTAGATACCTAATGAAAAATTCATTTTTTTGAAGTTTTTGTGATTTTTGTGTGAATAAAATATGTGAAAGTGATCTATTTAAGTTCAATTTATGCATATTGTGCCAAATAGTTAAATAATACCTCGAAAAAGTCTATTATTTTTTGAATTAAAGTTATGGTGATTACGTCTAAGTTCGGAAGTTTTCAAACGAGACGGTTGAGTTTGTACTACACCCCCCCTCCTCTCATATCTTTCAATTCAGTTACTAATATGACTTTTATTGAAATATATTTTTTTTCAATAATTACTAAAAATAGCTTGATACGAATCATCGTAATTATTTTCGTTTCAATCATATTATGTCAATTCTGTCAAGATAATTTAAACTGACAGTAAATGTAACTTATTTTTGTATTCAATCATACTTATCTATCTTGAAATTCAGTTAATATTAATATTTACATTATATTTATGTTGAAATTACATCTTTTTATTTATTTATTTATTTATTTAAATATTTGAGTATAATTAATAATTAATTTGATTTGAAAAATTTTATTTTTTATGCAAGAATTTATATGCAAATAAACAAACATGACGGTAATTAAATATGAATATACTTGATATAATTAAACGTAATATTTTATAAAAAAAAAAAATATTTTTTTGATAATTATTCATATTCAATGTGATATATATTAATAGTTTCTTTCGGGTAATTATTTATATACAAATAAATAAAACACAGGGCGTTTACTAACGAATGACGAAACCACGTACTAAACTGGAAAGCTCGGGAAAGCCGAATCATCGTGTGTCGCTCGATATTCGTTGTATTAAAAGAGAATCGAGTTATGTATGCTGTTCTATGTGTGTGGATAAAATTGGTTTTTGTTTTAGAAGAATTGGATATATGATGAATTTATAAATAATTATTGCGGGGAAAATGTTAGAAACGTATAATATTACGAAAAATTGTGTCATTTCTCGTCGTTCGATATTTGTTATACGAAAAGCTGCTGACGCTGAGTGACCTCATGTTATTTGAACAGACATTATACATGATGCGTCCTAACCCAAAAATATTTACCTTGCCACGAAAGCAAAATTACTGTCAGACATAATAATTTTTACCTAATACTAATCATAGTACGAATGTTTTTTCCAGTTTCCGGTTGGTAGAATTCACAGGCATTTGAAAAACAGAACCACAAGTCATGGTCGAGTCGGTGCTACAGCAGCGGTATACAGTGCAGCTATCTTGGAATACCTCACTGCTGAGGTGAGTGAGAATATATGTGAAAGAAGAAAGCATTCGCAAAACAAAGAGAGAAAGACAAAGAAAGAAAGACAAATACGCACATAGGAAGATCAGCCGTTATAACCAGGACTATATGCGTTGGCATCACTAGCGACTGATGGCGTCACTAACGCCAAGCATCATGGCCGATTTTTCCCGCCTTTTCGTCAACCGTAGGCAAATAAGGAACAACATATTTTGCTTATCGTGTTATATAGAATTTCACTTTTATCTTTTTCATTTTTTTTTAAAAGGAACTTTTTCCATTAGAGAAATATTATCATATAATTACATGATAAACAGTATTTTTATAGATAAACAATATTCGAACAATATACGAACAATATTTATAATTTATAATTATTTTTGCGATCTTAAGATATTTCTAATATTATTATTATTATAATAATAACATTAATAAACATTCATATGCGAACATTTTTTATACATTTTTAAGTTTTCATATTATTATTTTTTTTTTTCTATATATAAGGTTATTGTGTTTTGTAATGTGCTAATAGTCTCACAAAAAAATATATATATTATTATATATATTATAAAACAACATTTTGTATGTTTTAGGTTCTTGAATTGGCAGGAAATGCATCAAAAGATTTGAAAGTCAAACGTATCACACCAAGACATCTTCAGCTTGCTATTCGTGGTGATGAAGAATTAGATAGTCTCATTAAAGCAACTATTGCAGGAGGAGGTACGTGTTTTCTGATTATTTACATGCTTAGACAGTCATTTTGTCATAACAAATCAAATTTAACCTATTATTTTTCTCTTAAAAAATAATTAATTTTGATTTTCAAGTTAAAATATATAAAATTTTAAAAATTTTATTTTGTAATTTGAATATTTGAAATTATTAATTATTTTAATAGTATTATTAAGATATATACTTAAAGATTACTTACTTATTTAATATTCTATAATTATTATATAATATATTAATAATATATTATTTTTAATTGCAAAAATTATTTAATAATTGCAAGAAATTTTATTCTTATTACAAATAAGTAATAGAATTCTATATTATATATTTATAATTGAATTTAAGTAATGATAATTTTTTTTATTTAAATTTTTTTTGTTACAGGTGTTATTCCACATATCCACAAATCTTTGATTGGAAAGAAAGGTTCACAGAAACCAGCATAATTATTTAGTGATTCATTTAAAAACATTTGAAGCTATGTAGACAAAACAGATGCGAAACAGCAGAGTGATTGTTGACAAAGTGTACCTACGTTACTAAATTGATGACGAGACTGGCGTGATATACATACGTATATATATATATATATAATTATATATATATATATAAATATAAATATAGATATATATAAATATATATAGATATATAGATATATAAATAAAACAAATATTGATATAATTTAATATAGGTAATGAGAGCTAAAGAAGAAAAAAATTTTCACTATGTAATTGGCATTTGGAAAAGTTAATAATATAGGTCTAAAAATTTTAGTGTACGCTACACTGTAATTAATTGACGAGCGATGCGTTGTAGCATGGCTTGTTCAAAACTGTAAAAGTTTCGATAGTGTGCGGATACTAAATATTTTTAAAGTTGGAGTATTTAAGAGCTCGGATGTGTCGTAAAATACTTTTGAAAGAAGAATTTTTTTTATTATCTTTGTCTTCATCAAAACTATTTGAACTTTATCAAACTTTATCTCTTTAGACTATTGCTCTTAAAAATATTAATATAAAATAGCATAACAATTATAGAAGAAACATGTAACATGAGCAAGTATTATATAATAATAAAAATTTCTTAAATTTTTTTATTTTTAATTTTTTAAATTTTTAGTCTTTACTCACACTTTCTTACAATAATTATAAGAATCGTATAATTGTAATTATCAATAAAAATACGTACTCATTCTTGTTATTAAATACTCTTAACTATCTTACAGCAGTATACAGTGTGCATAACACCTTTAGATTAAATTTTTAATTTTGGACACTTTATATTCTAAAATTTGTATTGCCAAATATGTTTGATTAAATTTTTAAAGTTTTCAGTCTCTGTAACATTAATGTAGGTATATAAGATTATAGTGAGAAATAATAGTTCTGTGAACATTGTTTCCATTTTTCTAATTTTATGAAAGTATTCTCATCCGAGTCACATTTAATGAAGTTATGCAATAAAGTGTAATTTGTGGCATACTGTATTTATGCTCACGATTATGAGACTGGAATCTTTGAAACTAATAGGCTTTTACTCACATAAAGGTAAAAGAAAAATATTTCGGCATTGCAAAGCCTTTGATGTAATATATAATCTTTATTCCAGTAGTGTTCAATCAACGTGAAATCCATAGTAGAAATATTGAATCAATCTAAAACGGAGCAATGTATGTTTTTAGTTAAAACAATTTCTTCTTTGATTCTGTTCATATCATTTTTCATTTTATTCATAAAACTATTGTTACTTGTGTCATTTAGTGTAATGTTCGCTGTACGTACGGTATTATACCGTATAATAAATACCAGCCATATGTAAAATGTTCATTTTCATAATAAAGAGCAATTTTACTATTAAGTATCGTTTAATCACTAAAAATTAATGGATTAAGGTAAAATATAATTATGAATTTTGTATTTAATATCTTTTTTTAAAAATCGTTAAATTTAATGTTCATTATATCAAAATTATCTAATATATATAATCAAGAGGCTGTAACAACGAATAATTTTTATAACTGTATTATTATGTACACAAATATTTTCGTATTATAAGTAAACAAATTATAAATACATTTTTTGTTTTTAAAAAGTAGCGTTTTTAGTTAAAATTTAAAACTATATTAGTTTTGGTGTTGCAAACGTATACACACATATATAAATAAAAACTTTTTCAATTATTAAATATTAAAAAAAAGGAAATTTAAAGTTATTTAAAAATTTAACGATCGTCTTATAGTAATGTATAAACATAAATATAATTTATATAAGGAGCTTTATAATGTACGCTATTTTACAAATATTCGCAATACTGTAATATAAATATTGTTATTTAATAATATATAAGATGATAATTGGGAAATAATTATTTTTTTCATTTTTTTTTTTTTAGTCCGTCTTCAAATTGTATCAACATTCACGTTCAGTGCTGCCATCATACTGGGAGCGGTCTCCTATTACTTTTCCAGTTCCCCCACCAGCAACCAATCCCATGGCTCGTTCAAAACCTTGCGGCTTTTCGCCGAGTCCGCTCATAGTGGGGTACGGTGTAGCTCCTTGCATTTGTGTAGGAGTGAGATAGCAGCAAGGAAACCGCCCCCCTCCCTACAAAGCCGGTCAGAACCTCAGTCGCCTTTCACGAGTTCGGTAGATTGGGCGGCTTGTGTCGTGAACATAATTGTAAACGTGAGCATCAACCGCTTGATACATAAATTCCATCCGTAGCAAGAACGAACAAGCCCGTTTATCGACTTTGCAACAGGGAACAGGATCTCTCGACGGATCGTCCTCGGATCCGTTGTGAGAGAGCCGCAAGATAGTGCACACCGGTGACAGAACGCGTGGGTAATGTCAAGCAGTGTGGTTGTATGATCAAGATTTTGAATAGTATCTTCGTCTCTGCGGATATCGGAATTTCGGTTGCGGAAAAATCAGTGAAGAGGACTTGTTTCCGTTTCGTTCACGTTGCGCTGTTGCCGGTGTTTATTCTTTCTAATCGAATTTTTACGCGCGCGAAAAGGAAACAATCGATTCGAAAATCAGTGATTCGTAATTATAAACGTACCGTATTTTGTTTCGAAACGGTCTTCTTGGTTTCGTGACAAGAGTCAGCGGTATGATATCGTTGGCATAACTTCCCACGTAGAACACCTGAATCAAGATTCTTCAAAGATGACGAGTAGACACGCGGAACAAATTTTTATTCGTGACCGGTAAGTCTTTTCTCCGTTTTCATAATCTTTGCGTGACATTGCTTTTACTTGATCAAGCTGTTAGTGAAGTTATTACTTTTATTCTGTTACGGTGAAAGGAAGATCTCGGTGTTGCATTATGGTTCACTATGAATTTACTAACGTCACGTTCCAAAGAAATCTTCTATAAAAACTTTGGAATTGTCAATTCAGTGAAAATTTACTTACGCTTTTCGTATCATTTCACTGATTTTATGAGCTCCATTATTCATTGTTATTATATCGATCATAGAAAATTAATCATACAGTACATGTATGTATGTATTTGAACACTAGTTGCTTCAACGAAGGTCAATGAACAGTATTGACACCTGGTTTCGATGTTTTTACGATCGTTTCCTTTCAAAATATTATAAATGCGATAATATACGATATATACTTTTCAATTATTATACTTTGCAGTGTATTCATTTATGAATAATTCATTTTTTTTTTTTGGAGTTTTCTTAAAGGAACATTTCCTTTCCTCCATATTTTATCTAGTGAATTTATCTAGTGAAAATTGATACAATTGTTCATTTGAATGTATATCAATTATTAAAGAACATATACGATAGGTAGTAATTTTTTTCTATAGTTATCAGAATTTGAAATTTAATTTGCGAGAGAATATTTACTCGATTGATTTGTTTCGTGATATTTTTAAAGCAATTTCTTTAATTTTATCAAAAATATAAAAGGAGAAAAAAAACAAAACAAATCAATACAATATATATAATGTATTTCGGAGTAATCAGAGTAATCTTCATTTTTATATTTATCTATCATTAGCTATTTTAAAGAAAAATGTAGATTTTTGCATGATTCCATTCTTGTGATATTACATGATAAGATTCGTAAAAAATTCACCGATTTCCATTATAGAATCATTTAATATTTAGTATTGAACATGTTAATGCTATTGAAGAATTTTTACTTGATAAAAAATAAATTATTAGCTGTTCTTATATAATCCATTTTCAAAATAAACAATTAATAGATTTTATTTAAAATTCTAAATTACTAAGAGAACTTAATTTAAATATATAAATAAAATATTTTTCATTATAATATATACGTAATTATTTGATAATTATGTAAGAAATAGACGAAAGAAAAATCACAGACAAATTATTACTCTTTATTTGTTCCTTTTAACATTACATTTAGAATTTAATTAAATAGTTTATAACTTTGATTTAAATATTTATAAGTATAATACTCCTAAGTAAACGGCCATCAACATCAACTGATTCTTGATCATTTACTGATCTTTGAAATGTGATTACACTTTGCAAAAAATATCTATTTCTCTTAAAAAATCAATTAGTCAAATTATTCAATTTACTGTTTGTAATGAAAAATAAGTGTGATCAAATAACTTAAGAAATAATAAATTTATATCCGTGAGAATACTCCAAAGATGATAATTTTTATCCAATATAATTAGCAACTGCTAAATCGTGTAGTACCTTAAACGTAAAATCAAATTTTTATTTATCACATAATCACACGATTTCCTTTTTTTGAAATATACTCGCTTTGAGGCACACTCTGATATCATACTTCCATCACGGAGAATACACATTTTCAAACATGAAAAAAAAAAAAAAGAAAGAAAGAAAAGACCGATAACTTCATTACATCAAAATCGCCATCTTTCCCTTTGTCCCCGGTACTCGAAATTTATCCGAAAGATGGGACAAAGGCATGGAAAGTACCGACGAATATTTCAAAGGTATAGAAGTCGTGTAGTCTCCTCTCTTCAAACAAATGGTAACCTTATTTCAAAAACCGAATTAACTTCCAGATCTAATACGTTCGAGGCAAGTTTTACCCGAACTTGTGATGTATATTCATGAAGTTTCTTTTCAGTCTCGATAAGCGAAATACGGCCTTAATTTCGCCGGATTTTGCTTGGTATTTTCCTCTTTGAAAAATTTCTTCCACCCATTTCGATTTTGCATACTTTTGCCGGGCGAAAAAAGAATGTTTTTCTGTGTGTAATCTAAATACCGGTACTTGGAACGCAAGGTCGGTCGATCGGCAACAACGTCATCGAGGCGATGGCAAATGTTGCGGTGAAAGTTTATCCCGCGCGTGGTAGGGATCTCCACGTTCATGCTGGAATGAACACGGAATCGTTTCTTACGTGGAACGCCTTCGCCACGGCTCGAGAATTTCACGTAGGTATATATATATATAAAACCACGTGAAAATAATTGTTCGCGTTATTATTTAACGCGAACTCGAAAAGCACGTCGTTCGTTTATTTTTTTCCGCGTCGAATGATTAATTTTAATCGTCGTATCCGATTCGTGTGGACATCTTCTTTCTTCTCCCCGACGATTCACGCTTCGACGAATATTATTCAATTTGATTTCGCTCGAAACGTTCGACCAACTTTAAAATTGATATCCCTTTGTCCCCTCGTTATCATCAATTTGTAAATCTGCCACAACATTGTCTTTTCGTTACGTGTCATGTCATTAGCGTCGTGCGTTTCTTATCGTTCGTTTCCTTCTCGATTTATGCGAGAGATCGCAACAAGGATGCATACATACGCGATGCATTTACGATTTTTATTTATATTTCGACTGCAACGGAAAAAAAAAAAAAAAATATAACGTTGAAGAATGAAACTTTCGGATGTGTGTGACGTGATAAAGTGATTCTCTTTCAATGGATTCGAAAGCAGTGTTTACACATTTTAGCCTCGCACATACGCTCGTACATACGTGATAACATTACGAATTTGCTAAGTTAATAGTAACGGTAATAATAATATAATAGTAATAGTTATTGTATGTAACTGTTTCTATTGTTCTCGGCTAATCGATGATAGAGTGGAAACGGAATGGAACGTTGGCCTCTTCATCATTTTACATCGTGAAAATCAAACGGTATCGTGATATATATATATATGTAATAAATGATATTAATTTTGAATAAGGATTACTTTTGAGAGTAAAAACTCTTGAAAATTGAAAGTTTAATAATTTTTGAGTGTTTGATAATCTTAAATTTATATTCATAGGTTAGATAGAAAAGAAATCACAATTCTACAGAATTAGGTTAGGTTTTTCAATATGGCGGCTCAGTTATTTTCTGTATTATTTATATATCGATAAAATTGATGTATTTAAACACCATTCGATTTATACAATTTACATATAATGTTCTTCTTTAAATCAAACGATTTTTGTTAAAATTTTAAAAATAGTTATATGAATAATTATGAAATTTTTCACATCGTTAATTTCTTTTAAAAAAAAGAAATGGATCTTTTTTTATAATATATCAGAATATAACTTGAAATTTTTTTTAAATTTACGAGAAACGAGAAAGTCACGATTTTTTCTTTTTCTTCAGATTGATACATATATTTTTTCTTACATTTTATAACGTAAGTGATTGTCGAGATGAATTCAACGACCTATTACACGATAAGGTTTAATGAGCGCGATAGCAATAGAGGAAAGCGAGAATATCGAATGTTTCGCGATTCGTTCGTTGATGAATTTTCAATAACGAGGATTGTCACAATTTTCTTGCCACTTTTCTATCCAAGCAAGATCGTAACGACTTTTATAAGAGAAATAATTCTTTTATTCTTTATCACGTCTTTACACGCCATGTTGAATTTATCTTCTGACAATTGTTTATCGCATTTATTTAAAAAAAAAAGTCACGAGTGGTATTGTAAATTTATTAAGTTGATTGTTGATTGGTATTGTGTAACATAAAACAATGGAACTTATGTTTTTTCTCTTCCAAATTTTTTGAAAATTTATCGCTCACAAGAGGGACACTAGGAGGAATTTATAACGTGAACACTTTGTATGGTATTGCTCGTCTAGCGAGATTTCTCAAGAAAAATTTACGGTGCAATATACTCGTATCATTTTATACACGTACTTCATTATACCGAAACGTGAATGTAAATGTGATGCACGAAGAAACGTGTGTTGTTATAAAATAAAAAAAGTGTATACGTGTAACATACGTTATTAAAATTTCTCATTCATTAATTTTATCTCTTGCAAAAAAAGTGCAAAAATTCTAGGTATTTTGGAGTTACAAAATGATAAAAAATTATACTTGGTCTGTTTATCGAAATCCATAATTGTATTGAAAAGGTCACTCGAATCAGCTGTTTTCTCTCGCTCTCGTTCATTTGTTTTATGCGCGAAATATTTTTTTCTGAAATTATTATTACTTTGAAATCAACGCTGATGAGGGAAAAATTTTAAATTAACAAAAATATACAAAAACCAGGCCAATGACTAGAAAATGACAATTATATTTCTTTTACACAATAATCGCATATGCAAATTTTATCCTGAATCCACGATTCTAAATTCTTTTATCGTTTCGTTCTTTCCTCTTAATAAATTCTTAAATCTATTCTTATCCGAATGAATGATCGAAATTCATTTTATCATTAATTAATTAAATCCAAAGAATCTCTTATTCTTACCTTCGTCCGATAAATAGTTCGAGAAATTACTTCGATCCATTTTTCCAACATACGAACTTGCTTTACATAGTGCACTCTATCGGTCAACTTTGTTACGAAAACAATATAGAATCGTATAGCCGAGATCCACCATTCGTTTTTCGAAAGATGTTCGAACGAGTAGGTATCTGGTTTCTTGATTCACCGTTAGTAACTTACATCCTCTGGGTCATCGGCCATATACGATATAGAATAGAAGCGAGTAGAGTCCATAAGGCTGACTCTGTGAACGCCGTATGATACTTCAACCAGATCCCTCCCCCCCCCACCACCAAAGTTTCTTCCGCGATAATATACAACGTCAGATGTCCTTTTAGAAGCATCGGACTGGCACCAGGCGTGCGCGCAGCCCATCTAACTTTTGCGCCTGGTATTAATTTCTCACTGGTGTATACACATTTTTATGGAAGTCGTCAGAAGCCTGTTCTTTCAAACCGCGAACTACTCTCTGGATGTCGAAGCGATAACTTTCGTTTCCTTTGCGCCGAGAAAGTAATCGGCGAATGGTTAAATTGACTTCTCGTAAAAGGGTGAAAAGTTTTAATTAAGGTGTCAACGGGAGTTGCATACACTTATTTTCGCACTGGTTTCGCGCGGGCAAAAAACGGTGCGAACGCTTTTCTTTTGTCCTCTTGGCGCTGGTGTCGCTTCTATTGTTATTTATTCTCTATTGTGCCACGTTTCCATTCGTGATATTATAAATAAATTGTATTACGACGGACTCTTCTCAACTTGGTAATGTCTTACCGAGGAGAGGTATAATTTTATAAGTAAAATATTCCTTGTGGTAATGTTTTTTTAATGCAATTATTGAAATTAGAATAGGAGTGTTTTTAGTCGATATTGTTCAGTATTGGAAAATTTCAATTTAATCTTAATCGTTGATTAAAGAATTGAGAGAGTTTTTGACCAAATGAGCAATTCAGTAATATATATATATATATATCATTAAAAAGTTTGGGAAAGGAATATTGACTTCTTCTTTTTATCATGTCTCTCTTTTGGGATTCAGACTACCAGGAATGAAAAATAGAATGGACGAAGTCTGAATGCATGCAATCATCGAACAGTACAGATTCTATTCTTAATTGCAGTTTTTTTTTTTTCTTTCACTTTTTGCATAAAGTTTATTTTCGTTATCTTCAGTAGTTTTGATTTAAATTTACAAAACATTTGCATAATTTATCGAAGTAATAATAAGTTTTGACAATCAAAAATATTTTAATTTTTATGAAGTAAACAATGTCGAATCAATGTGATGTGAGGCAAAATATATATATATATAAAAAATAATAATTTAAACTTTTTGTACATTATGATGGAGAACAGC
This sequence comes from Apis mellifera, assembly GCF_003254395.2. Lineage (NCBI taxonomy): Eukaryota > Metazoa > Arthropoda > Insecta > Hymenoptera > Apidae > Apis > Apis mellifera. The sequence continues at coordinate 8,387,887 of NC_037644.1, read as the reverse complement.
AAAGTGGAAAAAAACAAAATGGAAATTAGAAGCAAATATTTACCTAACCGATAGAGATTCTGGAAAAATTATTTTCTATTTAATATTCTATGACCTTTCCGTATCCACGTATAATTGCTTTTATGCGCGTTGACATTAAAGTTATTAAATGTATATCCATTCCAGCTTTTCTCTTTCGTTATTTTCTCTCTGACTGGAAAAAAAAAAGAAAAAATAGAAAAAAAAAATTTATATCATTTTCCTTCTTTAATTTATCTCGTATCAGATATTAACATGCTCGGCGTTCATACATCTTTATTCCTTCGAATTTCAAAAATTGCATTTTATATACGGTGTTCGTTGAAAAATTTTTCGTAGGGGTTGGTTATCGAATTTGCACGATAAATTTAAACAGGATTAAATTTTATATATATATATATATAAAAGAGGAGAAGATTGAGAAAGAGATTTTTTTTTTATAAAAATTCCTACTATTACTAGATCATCATCGTCCTAATAATCAACCGCCACGTCATTCATGTCACGGATTCTTCATCCGCTGTACAAGTTTCTAATAATAATTATATAATTTTCAAGCGATAATAATCCTCGTTCAACAAATTCCTTTCACTCCACGTTGTGGAAATACGTTTCACGATTTTACCACGATTATTTTGGCTTTGATAAATATCTAAGTGTCGTGCGATTTCTGATCTCTTGGCCTCCTGCCGTATGTGGAAAGTATTTATATGCAAGTAGGCTATTCTCGATAAGGATGCTAGCGGAAATGAATCTTTCTGAAAGATGTCTCACTCTTTTTTCCTTTTCGTTTCATTCCATTACGTTGTATCAAATTGAATGTATCTTTCAATGCGACGTATCGTTTATCTTGTAAAATTTATAATAATAATAATAATAGCAAAATAAATTGTTAAAATTATTGTTGAAAAAATAGTTTCTGTAATTTATATAAAATTGAAACGAGATATATTTTTTAGAAAGATTCATTTATTTATTACAGATTTAGAAATAGAGTTTTTTTTTCACTTATACTTAGTGACTTAAATGCTCCAATTTTTATAAAACTTTCACACACAGTGCTATGTTAGATAGTTTTTGAAAGTTGTCTAGCAAGTATCATAATTGTAACAGTTAAGTCTTTCTCTTTTATTAATTGTTTTATCACTGTTCAATTTAAAGTTAAATGTTTCTTTTTCTTTTTTTTTTTTTGAAAAAGATTAATAAATTACAAATTGTTGAAAATTTTATTTATACGCGATTAAAGAAGCGCATAATATAAATAATGATGATAAAAATTGAATAAAATAAAAATGAATTAAAAGTAAGATAAGATTTTCATTTATAAAAGGTGAATAGGTATTTTAAATCTCAGCATTTAAATTTTATCTTCTTTTACATTTTCCATATTATTTCCATTTTATTATCGAAAATATCTTTCTTCATTGTTTTCTGTATATTTCAAAAATATCACACAGTATGTACCACACTTCTTCTATGCTCGGTTGAAAAAATTCGATGAAAAAGGAAGAAAGTAAATCCGTAAAGTTTTTTTCAAAGAAGAGAAAAGATCGATCAATATATAATAATTATTAACGTAATAATTATAACGTTAATAAAAATATATATTGTTAACGTAATGTGAAATTTTTTTATTAACGTAATAATTATAACGTTAATAAAAATATATATTGTTAACGTAATGTGAAATTTTTCAATTATCTATATCCTTTTTCTTTTTCGACCGATCTATCTCTAAAGATTAAATATGCGCGTGTAATAATATACATTCATGTTCACAGTTGAGAAAAATTCTGAGACCCATAGCTTCATGCCAAACTTGTTTCTATCCGGCGAATGATAAATCACTTTCCGGATACTCGTACATCTGTTTCTCTGGTTTCATATCGTATCTATCATATTGCTCGCTAAAATACCAACGTCTACGCTTCATTACAAATTCCATAGCATAACATATCGAGCATAGCTTTTTCTTACGCCTCTACAATTTGTCTTCGTGTTTGTCGTATTATTATTTTAAGGAATATTAATGGTTAATGTTATCTATTAAAAAAAACTCTTTTTTAAAAATTATCCACATTGGAAGATTAAAAATTGCATTTTGCAACTGGGAAAAATTATTACGATAGCATAACAGAATATGTTAGATAGTGCAATATTATTCTTTATTTCGAATAAAGTTAGTCTCAATTATAATGATTTATCAAAATCACAAAAAATAATTCAAAAACAGAGAAAATGTACGAAAAAAAAAAATAAATAAATAAAGAAGAAATGTTATCTATATAGGATGCAATTGTAATGAAGTATGTCGAGGATCGAAGCAGCGAAATGGCGGTAAATTTAAACCGATGTAATATAAAATAAAGTTCTATTCGTTCTGTTATAATTTTAAATAGAACTGAAGAATTGAGATAAGATACTTTATTATATTGCAGCTATTTTGCAAAGCAAAAGGCGACACTCTGAACATCATCTTTGATGTTATTAATAATTTACATTAATCTTATAAAAGCTTAAGAATTAAGCTCACGAAAATATACGTTATTAAATATTTATCAAACAAATAAATATATTATAAGTAAATCTAGCCAATTTTCAATTCTCTATTCATCGATGATTAATCCGAAGGAAACTGAGAAACTTTTTGCCGAATGGACATGGTATTATTTCGTCTCTTTCTAGAAGTGGTTTTTTGTCGCTCTCGTATATAATCCATAGTACCTCTATAACGGTTTAACTCAGCGTTGCCCACACGCGGTGGTATACATCGTTGGTATCGAGCATGGAGAAACGAGATACGCTTTCTACGTACTTGTGCACGCGTATACGTACTCTCGAGCCAGACCGTTGGAATCGCACACGTTTAATTCATCCGTGTACATCTACGCGGCGACACGTGCACGTTGCAATATTCACTGGTGCGCACCTTCGCCTCTAAGATCGTTGCGCACGTTGTGTCCCACGGCTTGGCCAAACAAGTCGTAACCGACGCTTAAGTGTCCTTGATAGGATGCGGGATGCAAACGCCATAAAAGGATCGAACGTAGACGCGGCATTTTGCCGGGTATGCAAAATAGGGAGACATTTTACAGGTTATTACGTTCGAAAGTGAATATCGGAGATTGTTATTGTTCGTGCTGGAATTAGTTGAGCAAGTTTTGATGGGTATAATAATGGGAAATAAATTGATAAATTTTTCTTGATTCTTTGAAGAGATTTTATTTATTTATAGTAAAAGTATATATAATATTGTTCCAAGTAATACATTATTTTATTCTTTATATAAGATGTATTCAATTTTATAAATGATTAATTAATTTATATATATTTAATACTTATAATTATATAAAACAGATTTCGTTGTGTTTCAAATACAAAAGTTTCAATTATGACACAATATTGAAAATTGTGAAAGTTTATAAAAGATCGAAGCGAATTTAAATATTAAACGTTTTATTACTTGTGATATAAAACAATCTACTTCAAAATTTATTTTCTTCAATTAAAAACACAATTTTTCAGACAAGCTTGAGGAAACTATCTTTACAAAATAAAGAAATAAAAACTATGATAAATAAACTTCATAAATATACAACGTTATTATTACTTGAATACATATTATATATCATTCGAATATACGAATATTCGATATTCATATTTTTTTATCTGGATTTCGTTAAAATCCTATTGATTAATAAAATTGATTTATAAAAGGCTTTGTAAAAGTCATAAAAGTGATTGGAGTTGTTGTTTCTTTTTTTTTTTCTTCCTAACATCGAGGTCGAGATACGCCATATTTAAAAAAGGAAAAAAAGAAACCAATCTCCAGTAACGGTTTGGTGCCCGGTGACGAACGAGAGAATTTCTGGAAAGTCTGTTCCGCGGTTGTTTTCATTTTGTTATCAATCGGTGGCACGGTATCGCTCTATCGTAGGTGGAAATTGGAAAAAGGGATGGAAACAAGTGTATGCACAGTTACACGAAACGTATATATATATATATATATATATATATATACGAGAATTCAACTGTTTAGCAAAAAAAAAAAAAAAAAAAGCGTCGTTACAGTTAACGGTTTCATCAATCGATTAACGGGTCTCACCCGTTTCACGGTTGGACGAACACGGAAAAACTGATTTCACCTATTTTCGCTCAAATTATCCCTTGTTTCCTAGTTTTTTTTTTTTTTATCTATCCACCGCTCGACCGTGTCACTTCCACTAGCTAGTGGAAAATAGCTAGTGGAAACATATGAGCAAAGGAATACTGGATAATTTTAACGATACGTTTCAATCAGATAGGCCAACTATCAAAGGATAGTTTTATACTGAAGGAAAATAATTTTAATGTGTATGTTTGCTGAATCAAAGGAATCGAATATGCGCTCGATTAAAAAAAAAAAAAAAAGAAGAAAAAATAGATTCTGCGCGTGAAAAAATATTTTGTTTTGCAGATGCTTTATTTACAAGTTATATACAGGTAAAGTTTATTTCCTCTTGGAATATTTGTTTTTTTCTTTTTTTTCCCATTCAATAAACAAAAGAGAATCATAGAGAGAATGTAGAATGATAAGATTGTTTCGATTTCTGATGTAAAATTTTTTCTTGCTATGAAATGAATAAGTTTTTCGTAAAATATTTTAATTATTTTGTTCAACTTGTTATAAAGAGGTTTTATTCATTCTAGTTCTAATCTATAATATTCTCTAATAGACAAATTTGTATAATTTTTGATAAATGTTATTTTATCTTGGAGTTAATTAATCTATTAATTTATTATTTACTACTTGACTACTTTAAAGAACCCATTCCTCTTTTTAAATAAATTCTCAAGATCAAGATAATTCGTAACGTACGCAAACCTTGGTGTGAATGTGAAGATAAGCCGAGATAAAGTCTCGGGTGAATTGTCGAGGGGTGAAAACTTTGCGTAACATACTTTACACATTCCGATAGAAATCTGCGATCAAATGAAATTTTTATCTTGGGAGAAAACATATTTGTACAAGTTAAACGATCATCCGTTTGTATTTGACGATTATATTCGATTCGAGATTTCTTAAAGAAGCCTTCTCAATTTAGAATTTTCAAAATGAAAAAATAATATAAAAAATAATAATAAAACTTCGAATCTATTGAACTGCATAAAGATTAAATGAGAAAAATTCTCTCGAATCGAGAGATATTTACATAGAGAGATTCATCCCTTGAGAAACAAAAGGGAAGAAACTGTTGCTCTAAACTAACTTACACGCGTAAGCTAATTTCCCAAAGACGTTTTAAATACGAACTACCCGGCTAAATATACAACGGCTGTTTAAAGGCATTATTGTGGAATTTAGCGAGTAAGTAGACGTTGTGTATGTCGCGGGAGGAGAGGGACGGGCGTGCAACTTTCCTCATTAACTTGAACTCTCGTTTTTCAAACGCGGCAAAAGCGACGGTGCCGTATCCACCGCCGCGCCATCTCTAAACCCGAATTGCGCAACGCACAAGATTTCGCTTCTATTCATATACACTCGCGCGTGAGAGAGAGAGACTCGTGATTCTCGAAATTCTGCGATACAATTGTGGAAACCGTTCATTGTTGGCCGGGGCAACGCATTGTTCTCCCCCTTGTCTATCGCCTTCTCTCTTTCCATCTTATCGATTTACGTATACGTGCGTATATATATATATATTTATAGAAGATTTGGGACAATTTTCCTCTTTTTTTTTTCCAATCGTGTGGACGAATAAGAGGAATAATTGAAAGAATATGACTGATTGTAAATGTTTATAGTTGGGAGAATTATAGTGGAAATTGTAACACGATTATTTAATTGAATTAAGTTAGATTGGAAGAAATTTTATCCTGCTCGTGAATTCGTTAATTTTAACAGTATTGATATATTATTACAGCAGTATATAAATAATACCAAGAGTAATTAATTGAAATAGGTTACAGGATTAAAAGAATCAATTGTTATCGTTAATTATTTACTATTTTTCTTACGATATAAAAATTATTCATTTTATAAATATCTAATGGATTAAACCAATGATAAACTTTTTATTAAATTCGATCTATCTTTTCGAGATTGATCAATTCAAATTCGCAAATGAAAGCAAAACGTATCATATTATCGTTTAACAAGATTTTCCCACGCTCGGATTTAAATAATTCTTCCAACAAGAATTTCCAATCTCGTAAAATTTTCTTTCGCTAATTAACGTTGCATAACGCAACGAGACGAAACGTTTCTTTCGCGTGCTCGATGCGGCTCGAAGATTGCGGCTAAATATCAGTAAATGGGACAAAAGCGATGAAGAAGTTACTTAGAGCGTTCTCCAATTCGAAAGAGGGGAAGTCTCTCGTTTCGTATACGCAAAAAAAAGCGCGTTACTTTTTTCAATTTTTTAAAAATCGTAAATTAAACCCTCCTTGTCATCAGAGGCACGAAAAAAATTCCATTCTACATTTGAAGAATCCTCCTCCTGATTTCACTCGTGAATTATTTTACACACAACTTGGTAATTTTATAATACAATAATATATAGTGTATTATATAACTTGATTTACAACTCTTCGAGCAATGTAAATCAGAAGATTTAAATAGAATTTTAATTATCCAAAATATATATATATATATATATATATATCCCGCGCAGAGATGGAAGCAGCGCCGATTTCCGCTGCACTTTCCTCCCCCGTTTCCTTCCCGTTCGAGTTACGGTTCCGTAGCATTGGCACGTGTCGCCTAGCCAGTTCTCTATTGCTCCATTATACGGGATAAATGAAAAGGTACGAGTCATGAATGCGCGGCACGTGACTTCGACGCGTCACGTTTTTGATCCTTCCATGCGCACACCCCCCACCTCGCCCCCGCTCGCTCCCTCTTTGTCGCCCTCGCTCGCTCCCTCTTTGTCGCGCTCGCTCGCTCCCTCTTTGTCGCGCTCGCTCGTCCCATCCACGAAATAGACGCGTTAGACGGGCGGAATATGGTGTAACGTTGGATATCCTGGCGGAATACCTGGCGCGCCCCCGCCCCCCTTTTTGCCTCGCTCGGGAACGAATTTTGAATTTGTCGGGCGTGCCACTTCCTAAAAATACTTCCATTAGAGCCCGCGTTACGCCGCCACGCATATAAATTTCGCGAAGGGCGCGTTGAGATTCCGCGACGGAAATCGGTCAATGGACGAAGATCGGTGTGGAATTTTACGGGGGAATCTAATTTCCAAATCTTTTTAAAATTATTTCGATTTTAGATTTTAGATTTTTAGAGAATATTACTTTATATATTCGTCATCGACAGTTTGAAAAATGAATCTCATCAAGTGTAATAAATATTTGGATAAAGGCAAATCAAATCTAGGATCTTGATAAAAATTTCTCGATTTTGAATTAAATTTAAACACCAAAAATTTAAATTTGATTTTTTGTTTTCTTTTGAAGTACGATAATTAAAATAATTTTTTTCAAAATCTTCGATTTGACAGGGAAAAATTTCGAAAAGTATAATAAAATTTTAATAAGTAAGAAAATTTTTCTTTCGATCGAAGCATTACGTTATTTTACATACCTCTTTCATTATGTTGGTCGGTTTGCGAATTTGTGTTTTCCGCTCGTTAACTGGAAATCTCTAGACGAGGCTTCCGTGCATATTCAGATCTCGTGCTGTTATGCTAATGTTATTATCATATAAGCATTTACAAAGGTATTTAATCGTCAATTAAGTAACCGTATTATTACGAGCTCTTCTTGTACAAAGAAAAAGCGCATTTGTTTATTAATTACAATGGAGCGTGGATTATTTAAACGTCGATTACCTGAATTATTTGATAAAATTTAAATTTATCATCAATCTAAATCTTTAAGTTAAATTCTATCTTTTTTCCAATGCATTTCTTTCATTAGATATATTTTTACAATATAAATATCCATTATTTGAAAATTGTTTAATCATCACTAATTTGATTCTTCTTATTTATTCATTGATATTCGATTTTTTAAAGTCGTAAGTATTTTTTTTTTTTTTATATTTTTATTCTGTATTCATAGTTCGTGTAAACAAGTTCAATCGTATGCGAATAATTCACGTCATGAATTCCACGTTGCGATCAAATGTTAATATATCGATATATCGAGATGTCGAGAATGATGTCAAAACGGAAGCTTAGATAAAAACTTCGATGATAAAAGTTTCTCGATATGGAAAAATTAAAATTTTTATATATAAAAATGTGTATATAAAAGAATCAAAGTATCAAAGTTTGATCATCCATTTCCTTGTGATGTAACTATATTATTCATCGAATTCTTTAACAATATATCATAGATTTGGACCGATTTGTCGAGATAAACGAAAGAAATGAAACGCGACATCGATATGTCACGTTTTCGATCCGATGCTTTCTTTCGTGGGGATCCCTGTCGTGTCGAAAGTCCCTAGGGAATCTGGGGAAAATATGAAAGGAGGTTATGTACGTTTGCATGTATCTTACGCATACCTTACACGTACGTCATATGTAAAAATAAGTATAAATATGCAATATCTGTAAGCTTGTGAATGTTATTTTGTACACAGTGCAGTGGAATATCTATCTCGTGACATTTAAAACAAGCTAGTTGAATCTCTTTTCATTGAACGAAAGAAGTTGAAGATAAGAAAAGTGTCATGCGGTTGAATGAGCTAATGTTAAAAAATGATATTCGTTTCAATCTTGATCTCTTTGAAGTAACAATTTTTAAATAATAATTTTTAAAACCTCATCTTCCTTGTCATTTTATATTTTGCGTATCATAGAATGAAATTCACTAAATTCAATCAATCATTAATAAGAATTTTATTCTTGGAATAAATATATTTTTCTTCTTAAATAACAATCGCAAAAATAATGTTTCAAATAATCAATGGATGTTTATAAATATATATATAATTATTTTAAATCTTGGAAAAGAGTTATTTCAATTAATAATTTCATTTAATATATTTTAAATAAAAATATTTTTTAAAACTACTTTTCAGTTAAAATATTCAGTATATTCAGTATTGGTTATTTAACATGATTTTTCTATCTTGAAAAATATAATTTCATATTTTTTTCGACATGAAATTTTATACCTTAGGAACAATAAAATGACTACGAAATTTTCGTACACTTTATGCGAAGCTCAATTAACGAGTTGTGTTTTATCAAAATTAATGAAAATTCTGTTTTTAATGAAACCCTGTGAGTTATACATGGTGCAATTATAAATCAACTCTTAACGTTTCCATATGTCTTTTTTTCATATATGTAATGGCGCAAAATAGAGGAAAAAATTTAAATAATATGCTTCTTATTGTTATATTACTTTATTATAAAATAATACATCGAAGAAAATAAGTTGATAAAATTTTTAATAGAATTCATTTCATCTTCGTCAATGAGATTTTTTATTGAAAAAAAAATTTCTATATAAATACACGTAAAACTTTCACCATTAATTTTCCTTTTAATTTGAATTTTATTGAAAAACTAAAACTTTTGCGATGAATCTATCATTATATAATAATATAACAGAATTTATTTTATTAATCCTTTAATTGATCAAAAAATGGATCATTTTGATCTTCGTCAAAAGTGATTTAACAACAACAATAATAATAAGCAGTTATTAAACAAACAAACTTCCAAACTTCCAATTAAAAAAGGAATTTCTTTGGGAAAAGAACTCTCCTTGTTGAAATTTCAATTTAAAATAATCTCATTATAATCCCTTTTCCTAAACGAATTAAATTAATTCAGTTAAATCCGTGGTTAAAAAAAAAGAAAAAAATAAATCCGACCGAATCGATTTCTCATGTCCCATTCCGCTACTACATTTTCTTTCTTTCCGCATATGTCTCCTCTTTGCACGTATACATGCAGCCATACATACGTGTATATATATATATATATATATATTCATGCGGAATACACGTGCTCGTGTGAATGGCTGACGAAGGGAAATTTCGAGTTGGCGAAATGTCACTTCCCAGAACGTCTCCATCAATTTCTCTCGGTGCAGTTACACAGAGTTCACCCGAACTACAAGTAGCGAGGTTAGGATAGGTGTATAGTTGGGATGACTGGGAAATTATAATGCAATTTTCAGCTAATGGAGTTAAAATAACGTCGCAAGTTACCTGGCCGGAGTTCGAATCGATTTGTTAACTCATTAGCGACACTGTTCCACCTCACTGTGTGTCGTTCCTTTTCTTCTCCCCTCCCCCTTTTTATAACGGTCTTCCGCCTATGATTAATTTGAATATTATCGCCGACACTTTTACCATGCAACTTTTATCGACCGAGTTGAGTGAAATTTGAACTTACATCGCGCATATATATATATATATATATATATATTCTTTTCTTATGGATGAGAAATCTTTCGTTTGATAGAAACGTTTAGAATGTTTTTCAGATTTGACGCGTCTTTTTTCATGCGTTTAAATTAAACATAATCAAACTTTCTTGATTCTTCTTTTATTTGAACTTTCACTAATTTTCTCATCTGACAAATATCGTGATGGAAAAAATTTAATCGGTAGTTTATTAAAAAGTATACACGAAGTAGTATTTGTCGGTATCAAATATTACATTGTTTAATTATTATCATTATTATTTTTACCGTGTACGTGTATATTAAATGTATTTTTAATAAATTTGTTCGTCGTGTATAAATTCGTACTATCGATTTAACAATTCTACATTCGTGTATATATATATATATATATATATATTTATCTTTAATGATTACTTTTAAATAGTACGACCAAAGAGAATTATCAAAATTATCGAGTAACGAGAATAAAAATCGAGAAAGAACGTTTTATTTAGTTAATGCATCTCATTACTCCTTTTGAGAAACATTTTCCAACCGATCGGCTCCTCGCCTTTAGCCGATGATATTCGTCGAATTTTGTTTGCCTATTTATTCTCCTCCTCGCTATAATTTCTCGTATTGGACGAGAGTTCGTTCGGGCGGTGGTGGGGAGGGGAGGGAGAAGGAGGGGGGAGGCGCAAAGAAACGGCAAGGAACTATGCGCCTACGATATCGCTTTACAGGCGAATGAACGCGAATTTCTAGCTCACGAAACATCGCCGTCGAGAAATATCTCTCCGCCAATTTCTACCGCTGCTTGCCGACCAAGTTTATACACTTGCAGCAAAGTGTGCGCCATTCGCCCTCTAAACCGGAAACGTTATAAAATTTTAGGGGGAGAATACGTAGTCCATGTAACAGGCGATCTCTAAATCGGGTTAATATTCAGAAGAAAATCTGATATTCGGATGCAAATATTTCCCGATTTATTATTATTATTATTATTGACGTATATCGGTCGGCGCGTTGATGCGTTTGGGTTATTCGACGCAAGATGAGGATTTGGATCTAAATTTTTTTTAGATAAAAAATATGAGAGTGTAATATTTTTCCAAGAAACTTATTGTTTTTTTTTTTCATCTCGGATATAAAATTTATAAAATTTACTACTGGTTGATAATAACAACCTCTCCATTTTTTTTTTTTTAAATTACGATCATTTTAAATATTTTTGAACCATGCATGGAATATGGTATTGAATAAAATAAAATAAATAATACACGTATATTTCGTAATATTTGACAAATGATGGCGACGATTTGAAAAATCATTTCAAGGAGTGTTTATTCGGGAATTAAAAATAAAATGAAATAATTTCAATAGAAATTATTAAATCGATAGGTAAATAATAAAATAAATCGGAGAAATGTAATTTCCCGAATAAATCGGATAAAATATATTATGAATAAGTAAAATAATATTAATAATCGTTTTATTAATGGTGTTTTTTGACGCTTTTGAACGTAATTATATTTTTAACGCGCGATATTAAAATTTTTATTTCTTATTATTTTCGTAAAATATTGATCATATTTAGAAACAATGAGAGGATTGTACCGTTACCAAAGAGAACGGTATAAAGTGTTATAAATAATAAGGATTTCAATTTTTTAATTACTTGGGAAATAGGAAGAATAATAGACTTCTCGTTTAACCGTTCCTCGAATATTTAATAATTTATAATTATTATTTTATTCACTTCTCGCATACTACATCCTTGAAATAAAATATATTTCCCGCTAAAACAGTAATTCAATAATGCCATTTTATTTAATTTTGTCAACGAGTGATTTTAAATTTTAATATCGTCAGACGTAGTCATAAATAATTTGGATAGACTATCCTCTTCTAATTTCAATTTTTCAAGGAATAATATACATTTAAAAAGTAATATTTTTTACTATTTTTTTAAAATTGATCAATGAAACTTTTCAGAATTTTTTTACTTTTCCTATATCTATTCATTACCTAAATATATAGATACACGCAAATCTAGATATACTAGATAGATGTATTACATTAGATGTATAAAAATATACGTTGTGGATATATGTGATTTTAAAGATACACTTTTACTCGTATAATTTCATTTTCGAGGAGAGTTGCATCGATTCCCGCCACGTCTTCGTAAATATGTTCGTTCCAGCGCGGTTCGTAACACCTGCACCGCATTGCAACTCGGAATTTGCGGTCGTACAGCTCTAAATAATCCTCGAGTTGGTAATATCACTTGGTCCACTAAATTCCCGCAGGCTGAATAGGTGGAGACTCCGTCGGTACTACAGCCAGCGGCGGCTGTTAGGCACACTGAGAAATGCCTTATCCTCTTCGAGGGGCTTATAGCTTACCACGCATAATCGTCGTAATGAAATTTAAACTGGCGGCTTGGTGTGAACCATTAAATGCAGGGAGGGGGAGGGTGGTGTCGAGCAGTTTTGTGCGATTCCGTTTGAATTGAACGCATCGCGCCTACTCAATGGAACGAATTCAAAGAGGGTCTATGGAGCATTTGGCTGCAACCGTTTTCAAAGGATAATCGCTTCTCGTTTAAGAAGTGGTCGTGTGGTCAGCGGCGTGCGCATGCGTACAACGTATATGCACGTATACTCGTAGAAGGAAATGTTCTCGACCGTACGATTATTTTTCCATTCTAGCGGAAATAAATATGCTTTTGATCTCTTAATATACTGATTTTAAGATCAATTTTGAGCCTCAAAGGTTTTCAAGTTCTTTATTTTTGCAAGAGATGAACTTATGTTAGAAATTCATGTTTTCAGATATTTTTAGACGAACGTGCAGTTGCTTTTAATGTAAACGATCAAACGGATAATATTTAGACAAGGAAAGTTTATAATTTGGCGATCTTAACGTGAGATTTTATCGTCTTTATTATAAATACATTTTTTTTAGCACGCTGTTGTACACGAATAAAAAAATGCTCGATGAGCATTTATTTGCTGAAATACTGTGTATTCGACTAAGCGATTTTGCAATTACTTCGAGGAATTTCATATTGTATATAAAATTAACGAAAGCAAAAGAATATTATTTATTAAGTTTGTAAATAATTTATTATAGCAAAGGACATCTTATTACATTTCATAGATTATCGACAATTGTTAATTGACAAATTTTAAAATAATTTGACATTAAAGTGGAATACAGAGACATTGTATTTTTCGTTTGAACTGAAAAAGTGTATACCAAAGTAAGTGGAAGTTGGAAAATTAAAAAATTGTTTCTATCTAGGTCAAAGAAGTTTCTATAAAATTTGATATTAGAATGAGAACAAAGGAGAAGTGAAATAATTTAATAACAAGCTGACAATTATTTTTCTTTTCATTAAACCAAAAAAAAAAAAAAAAAAAAAGAAAAAATATATGTAAAGTAAGATCGTTGTTTCTATCTGGATCAAAGGAACACGCGATTCGTGTTTCCATAGAATTTGGCAATTGATATAAAAAAAAAAAAAAAAAAAGGAAAAAGAACCTTTGACGTATTTCTCTACGTGATGGAATGATATGGACAAAGGGGCAAAGGGAAGGATATTGCAAATGTTTAGAGCTTGATACAAAGCGATTCTTTGCATCTTTTCGCCGACATATATAAAGGATACAGAATCGAAGCGCGTGTAACTCGAATCAAACGTTTTGAACATTTTGTTTTCGTACATCGTTCAACGCTCGTCCAAACTTCAGGCAGGATGGAACGAGTAGTTTTCTTTCTTCTCTTCCTTTCTCTGTCAAACTCTTTGATGAATCAGGTGTTACGAGGAGCAAGCTTTGGAATTTTTCATCGAAACATATTCATCGTGAAAGATCAATTAGATAAACTTTGCGGCTGGTTGGAAAGTTTCGAGGGAAATTGTAGTAAGTTTTCGAAACTTTTCCAGGTATGTAACTACAACGATATAATCCAGACCGCCTAAATTAATTAAACTTTGATAATAAGCTTCTCATCTTCCTAAAAAAAAATCGTGCAAACAATTGTTCCAAGCCTTTTTTTCTTTAATAACAAGAATTGAACAATTGGAATATTTCAATTTCAAAGTTTAGAAACATGTTTGGTAAAAATTTTTATTTTTTGTTAAAAGAGACTTCCTAACAATAAAACAAATTGTTCCTATACCTCATCTTTTATTCAAATTTTCTAAAATCTATAAGGAACTTAATAATAAAATTATTACTGAGATATAATTTATTATCATTAAGATACTTTTTGCACTTGATAAAATGAAAAGAGATCAAATAATAAAATCATTCCATCTATCTATGCTTTACTTCTACATTATATAAAAATTTTCAAACAATGGTGATGATATAATAGGTAAAATAGTAAATCAATCATATTAATAAAATATAATAAATTAACAATATAAATAAATATAAAATATATAATATAATATATAATATAATATATAATATAAAATATAAATAAATTAATAATATTAATATTAACTCTTAACTCAGTAAAATCAGAATAACGATTTAAACGGAAAATCCTTCTTCCAAGATATTTTTTTCTGTTACCATTGGAGGACAACCATGCGTGGGTCATCCGTTATTTCGCACCGTTAAAATTAACCAGTCCAGCCGTCGTCGGGGTTACCGACTGATAAGTTGTTCATCGCCCCGTAAAAGGGATTTGCATTTCCGCCCGCGAGTTTTTGGTTAATCCTTCGGTTGAAAAGTTTGCGGATACAAGGGTTACGCGCAAAGTCTCGTCCAAGTTTTTAATCCCCCGTGATGAGATGAGCGTAAGTAGGGCTTACCAGGGTATTGAGAATTTTCTTCTTTTTTTTTCTCTCTCTCTCTCCTCCCCCAACACGATCTCTCCTCGAACACGCGTATATCGTTTAATTCCCGCGAATAGCGGATACCTTAACGAAATTCGAACATATACGTACAAGCTTAAAGCCCCATCCCTCGAGAGACAAATTTCCTGGCCCATTCTGAGGAGCTACGTTAATCTTACCTTTGTACGAATAAGTGAAGCTGTTCAAAATCTTGTTCAATTGTCTTTGTCCTTAAATCGTCATGCTTGTCGTGATTTTTATTAATCGTGGAAAAATTTGCTCGAGTCATTTCATCTCGTTTCTTCTCATTCGATTATTATTTTTGGAAAGATTTGTGTGTAAAAAAAAAAAACAATCAACTCAAGACAAGAAGACTCGTAATTTTATTATTTCTAAAATAGTTTAACATGTTATAAATAAAATAGAAATCATAGATATTTTCTGGAATCAAAAAACAAAATCTTTCCTCTTATAATTAATAAAAGCGAAGAAAATATAAAAAAAAAACAATCGTATAAGAAACTCGTAATTTTGTTATTCCTAAAATAGTTTAACACATGTTATAAATAAAATAGAAACCGTAGATATTTTCTGGAAAAGCGTGACGAAGGAAATATAATTCTTATAGATACTATTAAAATGCGTCTAAAAATGCTCCAACAACAAGAATAAAAAGAATCTTCTTTATTATCTTTACCTATAAAGAGACTATTTTCGTTTCGAGGAGATGGACGCGTCGAAAGAGGTTAGGTTAGATAAAATTTTTCCCACGAAACGGGCAACGATCCCAACAATTAATAATAAAAAAAAAAAAAAAAAAAAGGAACACGTAAATATTTTGCGTTCATTTTGCCACATAGGTAATTCGCTTTTATCGTTCGAGTACTTAACGCAGTGTGTACATTAAAGTTAAATGTGCCGTTGGTTTAACGAAGCTAAAGGTTTAATGGCATCGATCGTTTCTGTTTCGTATCTCGCCCCCCCTCCTCCTCGTATAAATGAAGAATTTAATTAAACGAGGAGCGTTATACATATCCTGTCACGAATATATTCACGAAAATAAAATAAATTGCTCGAAACTTGGGTATTTTATTTATTTATTTTCTGGAATACGAAGAAGGAAAAATATAATATAATAAACTTGGCTTCGCGAAAATACGAGGGGAGAACTCTCTCTTTCTCTCTCTCTCTCTCTCTCTCTCTCTCTTTCTTTCTCTCTCTCTCTTTCTCTACGAGACTTCGAATTCCTCGCGGTTACGCCGTATCGAATTTGCTTTTAGAGCCGCGGAAAATCGGATGTAACCTTGCTAGGCGTGTTTAGGTAATCCTGGACGTAAACGGGGATTAAAGAAAATCCCTAGAGAGATCCACGGATCCTATAAAACGCGGTCGAATCTAGGCAAGTGTTGATCCCTTCGACGGACTTTCGAAGGAATGGTGCTTATTCTCGTATATTCTTGAAGCAAGATTTTCGAAAATTCTTCTTCCCTTTTTTTCATCAACCAATCGTAATTAATTGTAACTGTACATAGAAATAGAATACAGATCCTCGAAATATTCCGGTCAACAAATATACAATTCCATTGTTGGGAATTGTTATTTTGCAACAATGCGAGCGAACCCTTTCTTTCGAATAGAATCGAATAATAAAAATTCCATTGCACGCCATTTTAACTAAACAGATGCGGCGCTTTTTTCCATCCTCGATTATTTAACACGCGATATCAGAGAAAATTCTATCATCTTGCAACAATGAAAATATCGAAATCGAATTTAATTTGGCCATATTCAACAGTTTGTGCACGACGAAACAGTCGAAATAGGAAGTTTTCTTCTCTTTCGAAGGGAGGAAGAATTTTTCAATCGATTTTAATTTTCTCAAAGAGGATTTTAAATTTTTTCTTTCCACTTCAAAGTATTATTATTTAATTTCATTAGATTATCGTTGATCGTTTCATCAAATCGTACTGGTGAAATAAATATTTCGAGAAACTTACTGGTTTCCTGGTAAATATAACATAGGCAACATAGGAAATTACGTCATTAATTAACGTGCAAGGCGATGTTGTAAATTGGTGTTGTAAATGTGCGTTTTAGGCACCAGTTTAACTCACTTAAGAGAACGTGACACACAATAGTTTTCTTCGTCTTCGTTTTTAAACACGTAATTCCCTTCTTTCATGTGTTTTTCCATTATTATTATTATTATTATTATTATTATTCATAAATATATGTACGTCTATTACGTATTATTGCGTATGTAAAATCTTACAAAATCTATATATATATATACATATATACATAGAGGAGAGTAAAGTATGTACTTTTTTTCGGTAAAAAGGACGAAATAAAAATTCAACAACTTTTGTATATTGTAATTAATTCCCAATCGTAAAAACTCTTTGTGCCTCTCTTCGAGAATTCACCTCGAGTCCAATTCCAACCGCTGCACACTTGATATTGAATAACTATTACGCGTGAAAATATTACATTAATATTATTTCCGTTTCAGGTAAGTAAGACCGATGGATATCACTTCTTGGAAATATATATATAATATATCCGATATATAATGGTAAGTGAAATTGAATAATGAAATAAAATATTCGTTCGGAAAATAATCCCTAAAAATTCACAATATCCTTGTATCTATCTATCGAGAAATTTTTTTCGTTCGAATCGATGTATCTATAAATATCTTGCGTATTTTTGAGAGGGGGATGAGAGAGAGAGAGCGTATCGAGCTCACTTTTCGGCACTTTGGAAGAAAGAGAGAAAGAAGAGAACCGATCCGCATAGTAACGAATAGCAGAATGCATCGCTCAGAAAACCGGTTTTTCCCTCGACTTTCGCGACAGGAGTAATTTCCATCGGAGGAGAGACAAGGAAGGAGAGTTTCTCGAGTTTCGTTCTTATCTCTCTCTCTTCGACTATCCCTGTTTCTACTAACGGAAGGAACGCGATTTCTTTCTACTCTCCCTTCATCGCTCTTCCTCTTCCTTCCTTCCTTCCTTTCCTCGCCGAAAGACTTAATTCCTCGGACGTCTTAATTAAAAGTTACGATTCCGCCGCTTTTGTTACAAACGTCATAGCTACGTTTGTAATAAGAATGGATTTTAATTCGACGAAAGTGAAAAGTGAATTGTTTTGAATTATGAAATACACGTTCGATTTTCTAGAATCTCACTTCTTTAAATCACAATTCGATGTATCCTCTCGTTTTTTTCCAATCATTCTCACACGAAAATTAAATGTTTTACAGGAGAATAATTTTTAAAAGTCGTCTTCTTTATTTTAAATACAATTGAATGCAATTGGATTCGAATTTTGATCGAAATTTTAGCAGAAGTTTTTCGTTAAAATAGGGGATACGAATATTAAAACAATCGTCCACCATAGATCTAGTACTCGAAGCGGTTAAGCGATCGATTCTCGATATTTTTCCCCCCCCCTTTCGTTACATTTCTCCATTCCCTCTCCTTCTTTGTCATCAATTCTTTCCTCTGGCACGCCAATAATCCGGAACAACAAGCTGGAAAACAATATTAAACAATGTTATTAATGAAATAGAGCCGTTACAAATATGAAATATCGGAGGAACGATATATTCGCGGAATTAAAGAGAGAAGTCACTCGGATGATACATTAAATAACTCGTGTTTCTATCTCGATTTAAAGATTCAATGATTAAACGAATTGCATTTTGAAACAATAATCATAGATCTTTATTTGTTACAAATTCAATCGATACGAATTTGTTTTTCTTTTTATTGAAACCGAGAATAATTCTAATATTGTAACAGAATTGATTTCATTTGAGGAAGAAAAATATATATTTCGATGTATAAAAAGTATTCATCGAAAATCAATTTCTTCGATCGATGCTTGTTGCACCTGAGACATGAAAACAGAAAGATAAAAAAAAAATATCCTCCATCTCTTTCCATCTCACCTTCTTTTCTGTCTTAGATCGGTTTGTTCAAACTTGTTACGGTTTTCTCCGTAACCGAGGGACAATGTTCCCATGATTTTTTTTTTTTTTTCATCCCGGAACGATGACGAGAAGTTTCCGCAAAAGCGTTGTTTCTCGTCATCGTTGGAGATGGTAACGTACGGTTAGCATGAAAGAAACTTTCCACCGTAATAGTTTTTTACTTCACTCTTGGTGGCCTTTTCCATTTTCGGAGTTTCCGTAACTAATGACACGTATATAAAGTTTGAAACGAGCGATGCATGAAGTTTCAACGGTATTATTTTTTTTCCCCCCTTCTCTTCCTTTTCTCCCTCCATCATTGTGTCGTGCGTCTGAAAAAAAGGTACGCGATGGATGCTTTGCTACACTTTGTTCTTCGAGAAAACATAATTTTTCGTTGGAAAAGTTTTCTTCGTTTATATGAGGAGGTTTGTTTATTTTATAAAAAGGTTATCTGATTTTAATGAGTGTATATAATATATATATATATTTTTTTTGCATTTTGTATATAGTTATGTGTGGTTGATTGAAAAGTTATTGTATTATTATTCTCAGAGTTAAGTTTGTATTAATTGGGATATTAATTGGAATTTATTCGATTCTTTCTTCCCAAATGTGCATGATTTTTCATTAATCGTGTCCTTGAGGTTATTATTATTATCAAATAATGGAAAATTTCTGGATTAAGATCAACTTAAATAAATAATTCTTATTCCTAATAAAGATGTATTGCAATATTGTTATGCAATATTGTTTAGCTAGGATATTGATGAAGTATAATATTCTCTCTTTTCAAAAATTATATGTAAAATTCCATACAATTCATTGACATATTGATGAAGAATTTCCCAAAAGTTTATATTGATAAAAGGAAAAGGAAGAGTAGTGAAAAAATTAATAAACAAAATAGCAAAGGATAGTGAAAATATAGATGTGAAACTAATTGTAAGACTAGTATTCATAATAAAAATGCACTGCAATATTTCCATGCAATCTATTAGCTGAGATATTAATTAAGAATAATATTTTCTCTTTTGAAAAATTTATATTGATAAAAGCATAGATATAAAATTAATTGTATTAATGAAGAATTGATATTAATGAAGAATAATATTTTCTCTTTCCAAAAATTTATATTAATGAAAAGAAAAAGAAGAATAGTGAAAATTAATAAATAAAATAGCAAAGGATAGTGAAACCATAGATGTAAAACTAATTGTAAGACTAGTATTCCTAAAAAAAGATGCATTGCAATATTTCCATGCAATCTATTAACTAAGATATTGATGAAGAATAATATTTTCTCTTTCCAAAAAGTTATATTGATGAAAAGAAAAAGAAGAATAGTGAAATAGTAATTAATAAATAAAATAGCAAAGGATAATGAAAACATAATGTAAACTAATTACTAAGACTAGTATTCCTAACAAAGATGCATTGCAAACATACAATCCATTGACACATTGATGAAGAATTTCCCAAAAATTTATATTAATAAAAGGAAAAAGAATAATGAAAATTAATAAATAAAATAGCAAAGGATAGTGAAAACATAGATGTGAAACTAATTATAAAACTAGTATTCCTAATAACATGACAATCCATTGACATATTGATGAAGAATTTCCCAAAAATTCATATTGATAAAAGGAAAAGAAAAAATAGTGAAAATTAATAAATAAAATAGCAAAGAGTAGTAAAAACATAGATATAAAACTAATTGTAAAATTAATATTCCTAACAAAGATACATTGTAAACATTATCATACAATCCATTGAAGAATTTCTCAAAAATTCATATTGATAAAAAGAAAAGAAAAAATAGTGAAAATTAATAAATAAAATAGCAAAGGATAGTGAAAACATAGATGTAAAACTAATTATAAGACTAATATTCCTAACAACATTGCCATACAATCCATATTGATGAAGAATTTCCCAAAAATTCATATTGATAAAAGGAAGAATAATGAAAACTAATAAATAAAATAAGAAAGAATAGCATACTATTGATAAATAAAAATGGCAACAAGATATCACAAAAAGTATAGGCGTGAAAACGAATTATTAAAACAAAAAAATAAAGAAGTAATTATCACTGCATCTCTTCTCTAAGATAGATCCTTCCTTCCGATTATCCTCGCGATTTACCTTTCGGTTTCTTTTTTTCCAGTACTTACAAATTAAACCCTCGATTCCTTGGTCTAATTACATCCGATCGACTTCCGTTTAATGATCAGCTTCAGGTAAATAGGTGAGGGGGATACTCGGAGCTGATAGAAAGAAATTAGAAAGATAGGATCGGGTTTTAATAGGAGAGAAAGAGAACGTTAAGCCGAAGCATTTATTGTGGTCCACGCGTTCTCGATCCACGCGGATCCCTTAAATTCTCGATATTATCCTCTTAAGAGAGGATTTTTTTTGCCGGAAGATGAAGAGAGAATTAAAGCGGAACGAATCTCGGCTCGCAACAGATAACAAACTGTATCTTCTGCTTAAGGGCCATCCGTTAAAGGGAGGGAAAATGCGGATCCGGGAGAGGATGGATTTATTTGCATAACTTGTAAAATATTTAGTTCCCAGTTCCATTTATTCCTCCTTCACCCACAAATAAAAGTTTATTCAGTCAGAGCTTGTGATATTTGGATGTGTATCAAATTGCAATTCCATAATGTTGATGCGAGATTGGAATTGAATTATTGTTAAATTTTTCTCAACAGTGTATTGATTTGAATTTATTCAAAATTTCTTGAACATATTTTATATCGTATATAATTAAGCTATTGGAAAGAAGCAAACAGAATTTTGGAATTAAAACGTTGGCAATGAAAATTTAACAGGAGGATATAATTGTTATAACAAATGTAAAACTAAATTTCTATATTTAATCTGTTCAATCATGCATTCAATTATGAGTTATTAGTGATACAATTTTTGTTTTGGTGAGCTGTATTGTTAATACAAACTTCATTGAGTGTAACAAGCAAAAAGAAAGTTTCTTTCATTAATGGTAAACTTTTAAAAAAGAAATTACTTATATCTGTCAAATATAAGAGAAATTGTAAATAAATAATTAGATAAAAATCATTGATGAAACTCATTGCATAAGTTATTAATTTTTGTGAGTCTATTTTCACAATATCAACAACAATTGGATCATTTTTATTTTTGTGAATAAGACATCTATGATGAAGATAATTTTTTATTTAATTTATCCCACGTACTGTAACTCAATTATAAAAATTATATTAGTGAAAAAGTTTCATTAATCATAATTTGATTTTTAAGAAAAAGAATTGGTATCAGTTTTTTTCCAAAAATAATAACAACTTGTGAACATAAAGAATCAGAGAAATTCTAAATACAAATAATTGGACAAAATATGAAAATTATTACAATCTTCTCTTGTCTATCATACAAATCCATTATAATTCAATTTTTCTTTTTCTTTTTTTCTTTGAAAAGAGAAACAATCCATCTCTGCTAAAATTATCCCTCCCCCCCTATTAAATAACGAACATTTATTACTTAGTTTCTTACAAAGTAGCAAGTTTTTCCCACCTTCTCGCCTTTCATCCAACGAAATAATAGCTCCCCCTACACCTGAAATTTCCCAGTCGATATTTTACAAGTTTACAACCGGCAAGTTTTGCCTCTGTACACACTCTTCCCATGAATTCGGTATTATTAGATCGTCGCAAGAGATCGTCGATCACCTCCTCCTGTGTTAAACGAGATCCGAAAATCATCAAGATGATACGTTCGGATTAATTCGAACGAAATGGCCCTCCTTAGAAGACAGATAATACAGGATTAAATGGGAGGGAAGTTGAACAAATATTAGGAAATGCAAAACTAGGCAAAGTAGTGGAAATTGGACCTCGTGTTCCACTTATGTAACCAATATTGTTGATTTTAACCAGGGTTTCACGTGCTTTTACCTGCTTTATCACGTTTACGTTTTCCTACGTTTCCAGAGCAAAATTTATTACTCTGTTATTTATGCCTTGTTAATGCTTAAAGGAAACGCTTAAAATTACCGATCTCCAATTTCTGAATATTTTTCTTTCCTCCCCTCCTCTCGACAAAATTTATTATTTCGATCGAATTCTTCCTTTTTTTTTTTTTGAACGAAGTAGATTTTCCTCCGAAAATTATTTTTTGGCGGCCATCATGTGTCTTTTTTTCATTTAAATCAAGATTCTATAAAATAAAGATATGTGAAAAAATGTAAATTTTGTATTTATGTATTAATAATATTTAAAAAGGTAATTCTCGTTTAGGCTCCATTTAATGTGTTCATAAAAATTTCAATTTGCATTAATATATGTCTTATAAGCAATTTGTACTTGCATTATATGAAAGGATGGTCTCATTTGGTCCAATACAAAAAGAAAATTAAAATAAATAACTTAATATTGCATATCATGTATATATTTTTATTTTTAGATATTCTCAATATTCATACAATGATAACAATCTTCAAAGAAATTATTTTAAAATCACATCAGAATGCATTAATTAAAAGTATGAAATAATAATTTGCCCTTTTTTCCATTCTTAATCAACCTTTTCCCATTTTAGAACTAGATTCAAGATTGAAAGGGAAATTTTCTGAGATAATACGTTTGACGAGAAACTGTATTTGCAATATTACAACAACGAAGTTAGAGTTTAATTCCAAACGATGTAAAAACTTTTACTCGAAGGATAATGTCGAGCACGCTAAACGTTTCAACATTTAAATCTCGCAAGGTAGCAGTTCCAAAAGTAATATTTGTGTGTAACGTAATACCCTCTGGATGGGTCAATACAGTTGAATCTCCATGCACGAGCACGAACTATATCCAAACTTACTAACCGAACATTCTATTATCCGAATTGTACACTATCTGTACACTCGCAACATAATGTAAATAGTCGCCTTTACAAACGATGGAAGTAGAATTTAATTTGAAATTGACATTGGTCACGTTCGCATTGATATCGAAACGGAAATTGTTAATTGTTAATTATCGAAGATCGAAAATGTGTTCTCTCATTTTGAAGTTTGTAAATCTTGATTTTTTAAAAATAGAATATTTTTCTATATCATTAAGTGTATTGGATATTTCCTCGATTATATCTAAACTCTTATTTAACAATGGGAGAAAATTAAACTTATTCAAAACTTATTTTGTCTTTCAATTAGTTTGGATAATGGAGGTTCCATCGTAGTTAACGTTATTTATTTCGTTGTGAAAAAAAAAAAGAGAGAGATCTCTTTATCTCCTCCTGAGTGTACGAGAGATAAATCGTTTTGTAATTAATTGGAAAAAAAAAAAGAAAAGAAAAGGAAATTAAGCTGGTAATTAAAAATACTTCAAGTGAAGTAATTGAAATACTTTCTTAGAGGCGTGTTTCATTTTAATTTTTAGATTAAGGTTAACCGCGTATTTCAATTAAATTACATATTGCAAGCCTCTTTTGCTCCTCTCTCAAGCTCGGTCGGTTAGTTAGGAGAGATTAATTTTTGAAAAAATTTAATCTTCTTGTTTAATCGGTAGTTAAAATATTATATTTTTAATTGAATTTGTCGAGATATCGCGATTATCATTTTATCATTCCCGTTTATCCCACGATACGATATCCTTACGATTTTTTTTTCTCTTCCCTGAAAATTGTCAAAGAAGAAAAATTTGTGACAATACGATATGCAGTTTTAATTATTATTTTGAAAACTTGTTGTTAAAGTGTATCGGTGTTTTGCGTAATTAAAAATATACGCGATAATTTATAAGTTTTAAAGTTTTAAAGTTCCAATGTTACGAACAAATTGATATTTAGAAATTCTTCTTTTGTGAGAAGGCAGACAATTGCGATCTCGATTATCCTGGGACAATTGACTTTAACCATTTTACCCTATCTTCTTTGTATTTCTAGAGACGATAATTAAATATCCTATTTTCGTCGCTCTGTTTTATGTAAACTCATTGCAATAGTGATAAAGAAATTTAAATATTGTATATTGTATATTGCAGTTCCATTACCTACCGAGTAAAATATCCCTAGTGAATATCTAGTTAATTTCTTTGCCCATTGTTACACATAACACGATGGTAATGATCCTTTCTGTCGGTGTAGAATTTTATCATGTGGTGTGCATCATTGTAAGAACACATTGTTGTTTTTTTTTCAGACTGCCATTGTCCTGACACAGAGATTTATTCGTTTTTTTTTTGTACGAGAAAATTTCACTTTTCCCTAAGATTGATTCTATCTCTACATTCTGCTCTACATTCTTTCTTAACGTGTGAATTTGATAAATTTTTCCAAAATATTTACAATGTTTTTAAATTTTATCGCAGATCTTGTTGAATAATCGTCGAATAAAAGTAAAAACGAAAAATAAATTGATATGACACTTGGAAAATTATTATAAATTTGGATATTCTTTTATCTCTGCTTCAAATTATTCCGAGAAAAGTTCTCATCTGCTTTGGACAGATTCATTTGAGCAAGTTTCATGAATTTTTAATATTCTATCTAAAATGTTCTTCTTATTCCTCTTATTCTATATATATATGTATATTCTTGAACAAAATGGTGGCACATTCTACTAATTTTTCATATTGTATAAAATATATTCATAACGTGAAGAAAGATTAATCGCAAATCATATTTTTTTTCTACAAATTTGACCAATTCTTTCTCATTAGATGAAATTTTTTTGTACAAGAAAATTTCCTATTCGAAAAATAAATTTATTAATAAGTGACAATTCTATTACAAAATCTATTACAAAATCTATTACAAAATTACTTTTCAATTATTTTTTTTAAAATAAAAATATAAAGGATAAATATTTTTAATTGTTAATGCATACAAATCATACGTAAAAAAAAAAAAAAAATAAGCGTGAATAATAATATGCTTTAAAGTTGAAAAATTGAAAAGATAATTTTTCCCATGCAACAGTATTTTAATAGCATATTTTATTATATATTTCGAATTTTTTTTTGCGCACGATCGCGTAGAAAAGAATTAATTTTTATTGGCCATTGGCTTTTAATCGATGTATCGAGAAAATTTCTCTTTTTATTAATCGATCGAAAAATGAAAAAAAAAAAAAAAAAGAAAGAAAAAAAGTTCATTATTCAACCTCATTTTCAAGGAACTGGAATCAAAGCTGGTATTGACACCTTAAAATAGCTTTATTCCTGGGACCGACGTGCGTCAATAAAGTTTATGAATTATGGAAAGAAATTTTTGACGTCCGGGTTTGCTTAGGGCGGGATATTTGATAAACGGTAGTCTGTAATTATGATGAACGAAGGGTTCGTAATATTGGAAAGGTTTGCTCAATCGATTGCTTAGCTTTCAGGGTATCGTACATTCTAATCTAATTTGTTAATCGATCGATTATTTTTGTTCATATCCTCTTCCCTTATATTTTTCTTCGTTCGATTTCTCTTCCCTCCAAAAAATGATGTATTTAATAATAATCTCCGATATCGATACAACTCTGCGAAATTGAAAATGAAAAAAAATATTATTTATTGTCCACATAAACAAATTGGACGAAAAATTTCTTTAAAATGATCAAAAAAAATTTTAAAATAGTTTAAGTAAGATTAATTATTGATAAATGTTTCGAAATCACACTTTTCACGAAGAATTTTTTATATTATATTAATATTAATAAGATATAAATATTTGATATCAATAATTCATTTCCATTTCGAATAACAAATAAGAATAATTTATCTCGTAGAGAATAAATTATTACGGAATGATTTAAAAAAAAATTGCAGAAATGGAATAATTTTTTTTTTTCGAAAAAAAATATTGTTGAAAATTACACTTTGAAAATCATATGTATAAATTTACCAATGTAAAAAATTTCTTTGTGATATGAATGTAATTAAATATACTTTTCGCTTTCTCGAAAATACTTTATTAAACAATGACATAATTCGTTAATATTTGACCAAATGCACCGTTGCAAATTGACTTAAACGAACAAATAGCAACACGCGCAATTAAACGCCTGTTCCGCTGTAAAGCGTGAAATTGAATTCAAATAATGGAGCTTACTTTAGTTTAATCCATGCAAGTTTGACCCCGTATTATGAAATACGCTATTTTCCAAATTATACGTGATCGAAATCAAGTTGAATCGGAGTAGAATGTTATCTGAATAATTTATGGAACAATTCTTACGAAATATCTTTTGTTTAAATTTGTATTCGACATGTTTGAAAAAATTGTGACAAATGTTTCGGTTAAGGAAGAATTATTAAAATGGATGGAATATTTGAAGAATAATTTTAATTGAAAAATTTTCGGATTATATTTTGATATAATTTACAACAATTTTTATTAAATTAACAAATATAAATATAACTTTTTAGAAGAATATTATAATACAAGCTACGTAGAAATAAATTTGCATGATAAAATTATCGATATTTTCTAAATATTACACGTAGTTTGACACGTTTGAGTTTGAATAATGTATTTTTTTACATATTAATTGAATATTTATAAACTTATTACTATTCGTATAAAGATGTATATAGTTATTATATTACACTCTTTTCACTGAGAATATCATAAAAATTATCAATGCTTCTTTCAAATTGACATGCCCATTTGTCACACCAAGTAGAAACTGCCTCGTGAAACCGAGTGATCCAGCGACATCTGTTCCATATAATCCCGCCTCTTTTCTTTTCCTTTTTCTCTCTCTCTCTCTCTCTTTCTTTATTCTCTTATCGATCGCAGCAAACGAGAAATTTTATATAAATAAATTTTTTCTCGAATTGAAGAAGACGATTCATCACGATAAGAATAATCACAAAATTTTCTCGAGCGTTAAAATTCGAACGACGCGCGCAACCGTTTGGCGCGCAATTTTCAAACGAAAATGGCGAACGAGGGATCCATTTCTCCCAATTACGAATATCGCGAAATTTCGTTGTTACGCTAATTTTTAATAACGCATTCCGCTTGTTATGTTTCGTTGAGAAGTAAAAAAATGCAAATGCAAATTCATGGATGTGCATAACCCGTGTCGTAAATTTTATATAAACTTGCAAAGCTTATGAAACTAACGATATAAGAATACGGTTGTCGCTGGTAAAAGGTGCTTACAGAGTTTCAAGGATTTTGTTGGGAGTGGTACTTTGCATTTGTCATGAATTACGAATATTACACCCCCACTTTTTCGACGTGGCCATTGTACGAAATATAAAGTTTCTGACATGCCTCAAAAACTTGGTAGAGACAAATGGTGGTGAATTATTTCTCCAGGATTATTGTTCCTCTGGGGATCCAACGTTTTTTCGACTTGAAAGAAAAATAATATATTTCTGCTTATATATACGTGGACAATTTAGAAGGATAAGTTTTGATCATACAATTTTTCTTTGATACATCATTCATCGAATTTTAATTATTAACTCTAAATTAATATCATCATCGAACATTCCACTCTTTTTCAATTATGTTCGTATGAAATACAATTATTTGGAAAATATTTTCTAAAGTAATCGGCAAATTAATTAAATGATAAAATTATTATGATACGCGTAAAATCTCTATGTAATTTTCCCAATACTTGTCAAATAAAATAAACACCATCCTCGAATCATTATCTTATTCGAATAAAAATACTTCGATTACTATTTCCAATCATTATCGACCGTTCAATTTTAAACTCTATTGACAATACCCTCCTCCCCTTTAATTATTTTATTTTCCAATTATTATTACGATTATTAAAATACAATTTTCATTTCATTATTTAAACCGTATAACAATATCAAAAAATATTTATTTATCAAAATAACGTTGTTATGGAATACGATCATATCGACCGAGCAACGAGATTGATGGAGGAGCGAGAGAGATAGAGAGACAGAAGAAAGGAGACAGAGTTCTTCCAAGTAAGTTATGGGAAACAGTTTCGGCTGGCTGCGCCTATTGATCACGGTGGATACCTGTTGTTGAACCGACATATAATTAAATTCGACTATCGTGAAACTGTGGTGGTGTCTGTGCCGACATTATTTCTTAATTAATTAAGACGTCTACCTTATCAACGTGCTACCTCCTCCTTCAACGTTAACGTTCACTTATGAAACTCGGCGACACACAAGCGGACTAATTAATTAACCCACGGATTCGTACCGTGGGCCGCCTCGAGTGGAGCACAATAGTTTCCGTGGATAACGGTGCAGAGAGGTGAATGGAAACGAGAGAGGAGGAGGAGGAGGAGGGGGGGATAGAATAGGTATTTTTGCGTGGTATCGACTTGCATCACTCGTTCCTGCTCGATGGATCCGCATTCCTCCGACGGAATTTCGCCTCGAAAAATATTATTAATTTATTAATTCACTTATTCCCAGATGTTTATGCGATTATTGTTACAAAATCCAAGTATAAGGAGTGGAAGGATTTAAGATGGCTCCCACGCAAACGGTTAATTAAATTTCATTGTTTGTATTAATTTATTGTAGTTTTTTTTTTCAAGTGTTTTGTAATAATCTGCGAATATCGTGCGTTGCAAATATTTTTGAGAATTGGAGCTGTCGAACTCGACGATGCAACGTTGCGTTTTCTTTTTTTTATTTTTTCTTCTTTGGAAGATTAATAATTGTCGCGGTATATAATTAATTCGTTAATTCGAATAATTAAATATTTTAAAGGATAGAGTTTAAAATAGTAATCTGTTATTGCGAAATGCTTCTGCCTAGAGTTAAAGATGAATTATTATCTTATTATCTGTTAATTAATATTTTAAACCGAAAGTAGGAAGATATTAGATATTTTTATTCCGTGACAAACGAACAGCACGTGTATATATTTATATACGTAAACTGAAACTACATATACAGATAATAGTAGTTTTATTATATACTTTGGAAAGTTAATTAATTTGTCTAGCTGAGATGAAACGTTGTCAAAACGAGCAGTTTTATATCCCTATATCTTTGCATGTGCTTTTGTTTAAAATTAATTAAACAAAATGAAGATAAATATATTGAATTAAGTAAACTTTGAATAGACTAATGAATGATTTGATGATGATGATAAATCTTGGGAACGTTGATATATTCGGACGAATAGGTCGTTGTTTCATTCTAAGAGATAAATTCGAGCTCTCTCGAAGTGAAATTTTATTTCAATGAAAGAATAAATAAAACTTTAAAAAAAAAAAAAGAAAAGAGCAATATTATCGAAACCATCGGAACAAGTCGCTAAACTAGCAATTTTCCGATTTCAAATTCCCCTTTTACGATCTTCAAAAAATAATCCAGTTAAAAGTATCGATCCTGTTCATGCGACTGGTTGTTCACTCGGTTGTATATTCCAGTTAAACCATTTGGAGCGAAAGAAGAATAAAAATCCGTTTGTCCCTTCGTCCTCTGTTCTCTAGGCGGTAGAGAGCTTCACGCTTGTAAAGGCTTCCATTAAAGTTCGTGAAATCGATTTTATTTGGCAAATAACGAAACTTTATTTCCCGATTCAAAGATACTTTGAATTATCTTATTTTCAAAATAATGGACAAAAATGGAGAATTCGGACAAAATTTCAACGTTCGAAAGTTATTCTTGATCTTAGCATGTCGTTCGATCTTCTTTGTCCTTTTTTCACGGACTCTTCGACTTTCATGTTCTTCTGTTGCGGGGGATTTCTTCCGCTAGGGAAAATTTTGGCAGAATTGATTTTCTTCGATGGTTCGTGTCCATTCTGTCAAATAAAAAAAAAAAAAAAAAAAA
Source organism: Apis mellifera (assembly GCF_003254395.2). Lineage (NCBI taxonomy): Eukaryota > Metazoa > Arthropoda > Insecta > Hymenoptera > Apidae > Apis > Apis mellifera. The sequence continues at coordinate 8,356,944 of NC_037644.1, read as the reverse complement.
AAAGCTTCTTCAGAAAACGATACTGATTCTAGTGGTTGCAGTTAAATTTTATCTCCTATTAACTGCTAACTGCTTTCTAGAATTAAAGATACTTATGAAAAATATTAAAACGTACTAACACGTTATACGAAAAGAAATACTATTCTCCCATAATTCGAAGTAGAATGAATCAATTACACGTGTACGTGAAATACACGCGAAACGAATAATAATGAATTTGAAAATAAATTGAGCATCAGAGAGAAAAAACCCTCTCAATCTCGAGGATAGAAGTAGATTAATTTTCGATCGTATGCTTCGCAATTGTTTGCCGAGCGAATGTTTTTATTTCGGCCGGACACGCGCGTAGGTACAAAAACCTTGGACAGTTCGCGCTATTATCGATCGAGCGCGACGTGAATTTCAGATCGTTATTTACCTTGGCGGGGAGTTGGGAGACTGCAGCAAGATCTGGTCTCGTATGCAAATAGATATTTCATTCCTGTCTACGGGAACAGGGATTGAGGTTGGGAGGGTAAGGTGATTTTCTCGAGGGAAATTCAGCAAAGGGCACTACCGACTCGTGTCGTCGTACATGAAACGGAGCCGTGTCGACGCATACGAAGCAACGATTTTCTTTGTTCTTCGACCACGGACCACGATCTCGAGAATCTCGTTGTCCATCGTCTTTCTTTCTTTCCTTCTTTCTTTTTTTCTTTTTTTCTTTTTTTCTTTTTTTTTTTTTCTTTCGATTACAGTTCATTTCCCTCGATGATTCGTCGTCGCATCCTGCCCTGTATGACATCTATCGGATCATCCCATTTTCGATTTCCCTAGGAAAGTTAAATTACTAGCGAATGTAGGATGTAATACCTACTGCAGGTAATTGCCATCGCCCGTTATAATCTTCGGATGAGCGTAATATATTAATTCTGATTTTTAATTAATCTTTGTTGCTAATGGATATTTCGTATCGCGTACACCTCGAAAGATGGGAAAAGATCGATGCCTCGATTGTTTGATCGAGAAATAATAAAAGTAAAACGCGTGATGTGAAAATACGAATTCATTCAAATTTTCTAATGTTATTTATAAATGTTATACGTATATTTATAAGAATTTAAATCGTGATAATTAAAAAAAAAAACAATACTCTTTACAAATAATGCAAAATTTGACAAAATTTTGAATTATATTATCCGATATAACTTGATTTCATTTTGGAAATGCAATGTAATAATTTATACGAGAGAAACTTAAGTGAAATGGATAAGAAGAAGTTGTCCAATTTCTATCTCTGATAGTAAGTTGGAACTATGTTAGTTCTAATGTACGTTGTTGTACGTGGAACAGAATCTGGTTGTGTTTCGGTGGTGGTACTTTAATTCTTCGGTTTTAGGCATTATCACTTGGTTCTCGGTGGTTTTCGCCATGGCTTAGACCGAGATTACAGTTTGTATACGTACATTATAGAACATCTAAAAGGGTGTCTCTTTAGAGACACGTAACGTGTAATGTTTTGTAAGATTAGTCGTTGAACATTCATCTCGTTAATAAATATTTATGAGTCACAGGTTCGAGGATATTTAGAGAATTATCTTTTGATCGTATCCAGAAGTGTAGCGTGTTACGTAGAAACTTAAATTTCTACGTTAACATGGCCTTAACCATACGTCGATTTATTCTCTCTAATCGTAAATGCAAAATTTAAAGTAAAGATTATATTAACTAGTGTTACGTGTTTTCTTAAAAATGTTTACAATATGATTGAAATAAAAAATATAATTGCGCTATTAATTCCAAAGAAAATGAAAAGATAGAAATATCGTATATATATATATCTATAGATAATAAAAAAATAATCATTAAATATTATAAAAATAAAAGGAATGAATAAGAACGAAAAATAAAGAAGACACCGTGGCGCAGGGGATAGAGTCCCAGGTTTTGGGCCTGAGAAATCGCGGGTTCGAATCCTGCTTGAGACGTGTTTCCTTTTTCTGTCAAGTATTAACTACAATAATAATGGTTGAATCAATTATTAATCAATAACAGTATATTAAACGTAATACTGATGGTTAAATATTATAGTATTAAACTGATGAGTAACAATGAGCAGGTATTATTAATCAATTATTAAACACAGTGTATTTAACTAACCGACGATAGCGTTAATCGTAATAATAATGACTCGATATTATCTGTTAATTTTCACAATATTTAAAACTAGTGTTGATGAATTCTAGTTCTAGTTAGTCGAAAGTTTGTTATCGATCGAATTGTGAATAAGATAAATGCGTTTTATAGAATCATTATCCGCGCAAATATCATTGAAATTCGAAAAGATTGATTTGATGAAAAATTCACATCGAAGGAGAGAAATAGAAAAAAATAAAAAATAAGAAATAGAAAAAAAAAATTTATATAATAACACAAGTAGAAATATAATATCGGCGCCAAATATATCGGAACTATTGTTATACAAGATATGTTCTCTCTACGTTCCGCGTTAAATGACTCCTTTCATAATTAATTAGGTTACTCAACTTCGAGCGTATGTTAAACCTGGCTACAGTCATTCAAGTAATTATAAAATAGCACGAACGAATATCTGTCGATCATCTGCAGTTTTAGTTATCTATTACCAATTTTAATTAAGCTTAAGATATTTTTTAAGCATATTAGATATTCCTAGGCTATTCCTTAAAATTAGAAGTATTATTTTAACTTTCGTTCATATATTTACACAGAGAAATAACAAACTTAATATCAAAATAAGAAATATTATTTCGTGATATCACTTTTTCATCATTTATTTGCAAATTAAATCGATACTTTTATATCAAATTCGTAATTAACAATGAAAAAAAATGATAATCTCGTAACCCGTAATACCTTCCTACAGTAATAACAATAATACAAGAGAGAGGATATATTTATGAATGCGTTTATGAATAATTTTACATGACTATATACGTATATTACGTACGTATGCAAATAGGATTAGCGAAATTGGAAAGATTTTGCCACGTATGGAACTGCCATTTAATTCACATCACGTTTATATACGTCATTCTCGAATTGAACGCGGCTTCGTAGGAATGACAGGATTATTTAAAAGCCAGCCCCTGCTATTTCCAAGTATACCGTATTCGCAACTGTTCAGTTGCGAGCAAACTTGATTAACCTCGAAGAAGGGTTGTCGCTCGAGAGCATTTGTTTAGGGGGTTCGAAGGGTCGAAGGGTGTTAAACGTAAACGGTGGCTTTTACTCCCCTTCTGTATGCTCGATTTACGCTTAATACGCATAATTTTTGCCAACTCGAGTTATGATCCTGTCGTGGAAGGGTCATTTTTATACGATTTCCATTTTTCCTCTTTTTCAAATGGAATCAAATATACTTTTAAACAATTTATTACATATTCTTTATTATATAAATATAATTTTTTCACGTATAGCTAAAAGTTATTAACTTAGAAGATATTTTAATTTGAATTTTGTTTGCAATTGACTCATTGACGCGTTTCTTGTCACTCGTACGATAATTTTTGTAAAATTATTGACAAATTATTAGAGAATGAAAGAAATTTAAACTCGTAATAGAACAATCTCTTTATATCTCCTCTTCATTTATTCATTTTTTTTTGAAATTACCCATCCATCAATCGATTACACGCATGATCGATTCAACTTGAAAAAAAATTCTCGAATGGATCATAATTGAGGTTAATTAACGCGCCATTGTTGCCGAATCGAACGGAAATTCAGTCGATGTTTCCAACAACGAATTTTTATGTTTTTCAGGCAAAAGTTTGAAAATCGTGGTTTCCAATTTTTCGTTTTTTCTTTCTTCCCCCTCCCTCTCTCCCCTATTTTTATCCACTCACTCGTTCGTTTATCGCGCGCACACACTCACACACACTTGCTTAGATCGCTTTTCACCAATTGGTCGCATTCGCCAATTGTCCCCTCACTGTTCTTCCGGTTTTGCATACATTGTCACGAACACCATTTCCCGAACAACCCTTTCGCCACGGAACCACGCCACCGCTATCTACCAACACCGTGAATTTATCACCGTGTACCATCGTCCGTTATATCGGGACGGTGCAGAAATACCCATTTCCCCCGTTAAAATTGCATTATATCTCTCTGTATAATATATGTAAATAATCGTTTAATCCAAGTGTTTTAAAAAATTTCTTTTTTCCCCTTTACTTTTTTGTTTTTCTTTTTTCGCATGCAACGCGAAGATAAAGGTTTTTCTCTCCCCCCCAGCGAAAGAGTTATGGCGTCGTTTACGGTTTACGCAAAAATGAAAATGGCGAAAGTGTATTTATTAATTAACTTTAGGATTTATTTTCACCGTTACTTTTAACGCAATTTGTTCCAATTCCTCTGCTCCGCGGGAAAAGATTTATCGCGAGGAATTATAAATATTTTTAAAAAATTCAAATTTCCTTATCTCTTCTAATATTATTGAATCTCGTTTAAACGTATATAACTGTCTTTTTTTTTTATTTTTATAACGATCAATATCCGTGAATAATCTAATGATTAAATTATTTTTCTATTATTATTATTATAAAGAAGTTCGAAATTAATTATTTTACAAATATATCCATTTTAATCCAAGTTAATTACAGAGAACTATAAAATGAATCTATCCAGCATAGATAATTCAAATTTCCTCTACTTTAACACGTAATCCAATTTATCCTATCAAATTCTCGTTTCATATATATACTATATTTTATCACACTCACATTTTTTTGCTCTTCTTCCACGATCTAAGCAAAAATCATCATCAGTCCTCGAAACGTTTGTTCAGAGGGGTGGGCGAGGGCGGCGGCATCGGGCGGTGACGGCTAGTCAAGCACATCTCCCTTCTGGGCCGAGAAGTTTCCGGGGCGCTTGAACGTCGTAGAAAACATCTGCCGCCCCGTTTAAAGGGCGAGCTCCAGAGTTGCCGCGGCCGGAAGTGACAGCGAATGGGACAGCGGCGGAAAATTCCCCTACCTCTTTCGAAAGCGCGCCCCTCTCCTATCTTATCTATCGCTTCGTCATTTCCCTCCTCTTCGCATCCCTTTCAGCCAGTTTCTCGCTCTCAACTTTCGAATTCCCCTTAAAACCCGACCTTGGAAATCTTCTATGGATTAGCAGCGAGCTCTCCTCCTCTTGTCCAGTGAAATATGTCCAGAGAGGCGGAAAGTGGGATAAGCGAGGCGCGACGTTGGAATGAAACGTGCGTGGAGATCGGTGGGGAAGGAAGGGCGCGCGTGTATCGACAGGGTGTCGCGGCGAAATTTAATTCCACCGCGTCCGTTTGGTCGTCCGGCAAAATTCCTGAGAATTCGATTGCCGAATTTGCATTGCGTGGTGGACGAGGGTGGATGGGGGGAGGTGTTGTTTCGTGCAAGCCTGGGCGACACGCAGCCCCCGAGACTGATACCGAAAATGTATTCCGCCCGACAACGCCTCGATCCAGCCGATAGAAAAGGTATTTCAAGCCTGTATTTTTCACGCTACGGCGGCAGCGCCGCCTTGATCGATGGAACGGTCGTTCTCCTCGAATAGACTCGTGCGTACGGTGGCAACGAACCGGCCGGATCTCGATTCTTTTCCACGCCGCGAATGGAAATGTCATTGTATGATTTTTTTTTGAAAAATTTCTCATGTAATTTGGGATTGTTTTTTACGGAGAATCCTTTGAAACGAATCTATTTCGAGAAGTATTTTTTGATTTCAATCATGAGTGTATTATGATAGGTAATTGAAATCTTTCGGATCTTTATGAAATTGAAACTTTTCTTGCGTAATTTTATTTTACAACGTATTATTATTGGTAAATATTTTTGATAAGTGAAAATAGAAATATTAAACACCAAACTTTTTGATCTATAATAATAGAACTCATATTTAACATGGACCTCATCATTCGATGTAAAATTTTTTATAATATAATTCGAAATATAAATTGAATTCGAATCAATAAAGAGAAATCATTTCTCGATACTCGTTTTATGCACTTTGCAAAAAATGTTGCTCGAAATTTTTTCGTATGAATATCAACTTCTATCGATTGAACAAAAAAAAAAAAAGAGAGAAAATAATCGATCGAGGAAATTAGATGGAAGCAACGTGGTTACACGAACTTACTTGTCCTCCGACAAATTCAAATGAAGTGATGTTGCAAGCTTAAGTAGAACGAAGATTACAACGAGCTTCCACAATAGTTGCTGTCGTTTATTAATGTTTTTTTTTATTTTCATAGACTTTTTTTTTGTTCCATAGACTCCTCGCAAAAGCAAGTTTTTGCATATGAATATTTAAATGAAATTTATTCCAGTCTGTATCTTTTTGCCACTTTCAAAGAACAAAAGAAGGCAAATTATTGTACACACGTATATATATATATATATATTCCAATTTTAGAATTTCAAATATGAATGTATGTGTTACATACATACTTAAATCTTAATACGAATGAGTCATGGAATTTGGAATTTTAAATCTATAATGCAGAATTTTAATTACAAATTAAATATTTCTATTCATTCAATTTTTCATGTAAAATTTCACACTAAATTTTTATTTTTTCAATTTTGTGTGTTCATACTTCGTTTATTCCGAGACTCCTTAAATCACAAAAAGAAAAAAAAAAGGATATTTTATATTCCTAACTCTTCTCCCTACCCCTCTCTCCTCAAAAAGCAAAGTAAACAGCAAAATATTTTAAAACGTAACCTTTCCATGCTAAATGGAACGCGTTTACGTACACGGTCAACAACATTCCAATACAGTTATTTGACAGAGAAACAAGACAGTTATTTGACCAGAAACAATCGTAACCAATTGTCAATATTAGATTTGTTTTACGACATTATACAATCGGAAACGATAGATAGGAAGCGATTCGTTATTAGTCCCCAGAAAATTGAGTTAATTACATCTCCGGTTTTCCATTATATCGGCATCATTATATACCACGAAACTCATATATATTCGTATATATATATTGTAATTCATACTCCGTGTTCACAGAGCGCGCTTCGATCGATATCAGTTAACCTGTTTAACTCGTGTTTCTTTATTCGTGTGCAAAAAGTTAAGAAATAAATAAGAATAATTGATCTAAACACTTGACTCTGTCACTTAATTTGATTTATTCTTGTATCATTTTTCTTTCTTTTCAATAATCTCTATTTCTTTCTCACGTCGGAATAATTATCGTGCGAAGTTTAATTCGAATTCGATCGTAATTTTTCTTTCGTAAGTGAATAAATAAAGAAAAGAGAAATGTGTTCATCATCGAGTGATACGTTTTCCTTATTCAAGTTTTATGGATTTGACGAGTGAACTCGATTGATTTTCTCCTAAAAGTTTCAATTTTGGTTAGGTGTGATTAACTAACTGCTCCGGCATACGTCACTTAAAGCACTCGACTTGAACGTAGGTTAATTTCGTGCCATCCACGCCATTTCAACTATTTCAACCGTTCGATTGGTGTCTTTTTTAAAAGAACATTTGTATTTATTTTTATTATATTTTTAGTAGTATTATATAGTATTATATTTTTCCAAATAAAATAATGTTTTATTTAAAGGAGAAAAATTAAATTTAACCTCATTATGTGTTATTTATACGAGAAAACAGATATTATAATTTTCCTTTTGGCAATTTATCCTATTATTCTATACGAGGAATCAAGGGAAAAAATTGTGAGAATAATTATTTCATATTTCTGTTGGATTATTTTATTTCAATATTATTTTAAATCTTTTTCTTAGAGAGAATTATAAAACTACAGATTTTTGAATATTCAGATTTCTTTATCCATTCTATTTTATATAAATCTTTCAAAATTTTTTTCGAGCAAATTGCAATGTTATTTTACAATACAATTTGTATCCTTATATTCTACACGATAAATTATACATTTTATAAAATATAGAAATTCTTCCCGTAGCAAGAAAATCAAATCATCCAATTGAACAAACATGGACGAATAATAATTTGTGTAATATTATTACAATTTTCATTTTCTGTTCGTATTACGAAAAAAATATCTTTAATTTAAGATAAATTTTTAAACAAAATCTAAAAAGAAGGAATAGGTCATTTTACAGATGTAAAAAAAAAAAAAAGTCACTTTTATCAGTCCTTAAAAAAAATCACATAAGTTCGCGAATAAGAAATGGCGGCGATATGGCTTTTACGAGGACAATAAGTGGAGTGTTCGCGCGTGAACGCTTTTCCACTTTTCCCGCCGATTTGCCACGCTCCAGAAAATGCAACGCGATCATTTACACGCAACATTTTTTTAAACCTGCGCTTCCAACCATATTGCCACACGGATTTCGTGCTTGTGTAAGTCACGCTATAAACTTGAAAGATACCTCCTATAAGAGGCCCTATAAACACGAGATTACTTGTTTTCTCACTCGATTTCCCCAACTGATCGTTTTCCTATTGGACTTTCAAAATTTAAGCACCAAGGATTATCGTGTGTTTTACACGTAGCTTTTCAATTTAATTTCTTTGCTTTTTTTTTGTCATCGTATTCAAACATAATTTCAATTATTATTAAAGATAATGTTACGATCATTTATCTTATTTTATTTGTTGTTATCGAATATTTTTACACATGTATAAAAATTTTTGTAATAAATTTACATAACACAAGGCTGATTAAAAAATTAGTATACAATTTTAAATAATTTCCTTTCATTTAATAATTTCAATAAATTTGTTTTGCCTGATTAACGATGGAATAAATTATAATGATGGAGATTACTCTATCAAGAGTTGAGAGAATTTATAAATTTCTCCGTATATCGATAATAAGTTTATATATCGTGCTCTTGACTCTCTCCAAAAGTTATAGATTAAGGATAATTTATGAATGTAAACTACCTTGTTCTCTCTAGCTTTAATCACGTAATTACTATTAACATCGTTCCCCATAAACAGCAAATATTCCTTAAACGATAAGGGAAATTAAACGAATGTAAAACGTTATAATTTATACAAAAAATTAAACAAATCCCCCATAATTCTCATTCTCAAACGAGAAAAGAAAAATGAAACAAAATTTCCAACCTAAACAATATTATAACCTAAAAAAAAGGAAGGAAATAAATTTCCATCTCAAGCGAGAAAAAAAAACAACAAAGAAGAAAGACAATAGAATCGAAGGACACCGGAGAGGGAGGGGAGTTGCTAATGGATGCAATTAAAACGCTATAATGCCCTTACGACACGGACTGTTCACCGACCTACTCGAGGCGAGACCGCAAACGAAGTTACGGCTTCGAGATTTTCGGTGGATCCCGCAACCGAAGTGTTTCAATCCCCTCCCCTCGCGTTGCAACAGACAGGTGGGAGGGTATTACGATATGGCGCGCGGGCGAGGGAGACAACGCGACGACGTGGACGGAGAAACAGTTCGTCTGCCTTCCCTCTCGCTCTTTCTTTCCTCTCGCAAGCTGCCGGCATCGATTTTCGCGTCTTTCCGTGAGCTCTGTGCAGCCTGTGCAAAAGCCTAGGCCGAACGGTTGACTCGAAGGAGAGAGAGAGAGAGAGAGAAAGAGAGAGAGAGAGAGAGAGAGAGAGAGAGAGAGAGAGAGAGAGAGAAGAGTCTTTTCGAGTATATACGTTTCGTGGAAAAATGTCTCTTTTAGCTCGGTGTCGTGGATAACCGTTCTTACGACTCTCTTTTACGACTATGCCTTTCCTTTTTTATCTTTCTGTCAATAACATAGCATTTCTTTAAACGTGTATCCAAATCTGGATGAGATTCCGGTTTATTTTTTTTTATAAATTATGTAATTTGATTATTTTGTTTATATACGTATATTTTTAATATGTTTTTATTATGATTCGAATGACTTGTTTTTATCGCAGAGTGTATTCTTTCTCGCTTCGTATCCTTTATTTTTCTCTGTTATTTTAAAGCAGTTAATGTGATGGGTATAAATTATAGAGATATCTCGATCGAATCACGGATTTTATTTAACGGAATAATTAAAACATATCGAATATGCGAATAAATTTATGAGCTTTCATATACATCACGATACGAAAATTATTATATGTGAAATGTATTCTCATTTTAGCAGAAATTTCTCAAAGTTAAAGCACACCTTTCAATTCGAACACGAACACGAAGATTTTACTTTACCCGTGTAGTATCCCGTGAAAGTTGTAATGCCTTTACCGGTGTACATGTCCATTACGGGGCAAAAAGTTGGTAGAATGTTTCGTTTTTCTCCATATCGGTTGCAGCAACGTCTTCTATTTGGCTGTGTAAGTTATAGTGGTTTCTACTTGCGGCTCAAATTTTATGGTTATATCACTTGCGCAGGGACAGTCGTCGTTTTATCGCGCTTGTTGTTCTACTCACTTCAATGGCGTATTCCTAGGATGGAGAACTATTTCAAAATTTTTAAAACTTGGAGAGTGGAACTTTTCCTTCAAGTTATATTTATGCCATATTTATTCCACTCTCTTTAATATATATATCGAAAGTTATATTTATCTTGATTCATATCCTCGATCTTTTCTCCCGCAGAAAAATGTTTAAAATTCTTCTAAGTGGAATTCAATGCGAGTCACATCGAGTGTGAAATTTGAAGAACGTCGAATACGAGAAAGGGGAGGGGGAAATGATATTAATCCTTCTATTTGACGTATTCTTCAGAATAAGATCTGAATAAAAATCTCTTTATTTTAAGAATCGATGTATCTTCTTCGTTGTCATCATTAATGATTTATATTAAAAATTTATTAATTGAATAACTATATAGTATTGGACGATAATTACGATTTTTTTATTAAATTTTCTTTATAAAATTTTTTAAAATTTGTATTGCACAAATTAAAATTATTCATTATTATCATCATTAATTACTCATCAATCTTAAGCTTTAAATTTTCGTTTCTTTCTTTATTATTTTCTCTCCTAGAATCAGTGAATCAGTTAGGAATCAATTCTTTGATCCTGAGTTTATAGAATTTTGTTGTGCAGAAACTAACTAAACTATTTTGAATTCCATTACAGACAGATTTTTCTCTTGAAATTACAGTGTCAAAATATAGATGAATTAATTGAAAATCTAAATCCAAAGAATTTGTTGTTAAAATTAGTTTGGGATCCAACGTAGTGTCGAATTAACTTCGAAAGGGTTAAAGTTCATTTTGTTAATCCTTTAGAATTAGTTTTCTATGCTCCTAAGCTTTTAAGCATCAACGGGGAATAAGTTGTAAAGGTATTGGAGGATGAAGTTTGTGCAAAGATAGTTACAGTGTTGAAAGTTGTAAAAAATTCTTTTAAACTAAAACTGAAAGGAAGAGCTCGAATCTTTTTTATGCCTCGAAAATTTAAATTAAGTCGAAATTCTTGATTTTTAAATCACTCACAAAATTATCTATACTTTGTTCGATGATTCCTTGATTCAATTCTGCTTGATTCTTGCATTTAACACGTTGATTGCCAATTATGAATATTACTCTTTTTGAAAAAGAACATGAAGGTTTGGATAATGGATTGGTAAAACTGAAATTGAAATTTTTTATTCCGAATTTTTGATGCAAGAGATTCATTGAAATATTGAATACTTTATAAAGTTCACGAGTTTATAGAACAAATAATTTGATTTTTTCATTCAATGGGTAATAACGATTCCCTCCCTCGCAATTTCAAAATTTCGTCGAATAATAAAACAAATTTGAACATTGATGAAATCCAAAATTTGTTCGATCAATTTTTCAATTTAAAAACTAACACAATTTTAATAATCAATTTAACGAAACACATTTGATCAAATCAATCGACTTTTCAACGATTAATAAACGGTTAATCTCATCAATCAATTAAAATAAATCAATCTCCCTATTTTTCCACGATTTATTCTTCCAATTGTGAAACTTTAATTAATCAATCAAATTAAAATGAAAAATTTTAATCGATTACCTTCAATTCTCTTTTTTTTATTCAAATATTCAAATACTTTTAATTTTCTTTTTTTTTTTTTATAATATACTTTTAAAAATTATTCTTCCAAAATTTTTTATATACGACGAAAGAATATACATATATAAAATAATTCTAAAAGAAAAAAAAAAGAAACGATCGATGCGATCTTCTGTTCGAACAAATAAATCAAAATAATTCGCAAAAGTGGAAGATAAAGGATACCTGCATCGAATAAATATATTCATCCCACGACCACTAATTTATTCCTTCGATCGAGAAGAGATATATCGAGGGGGAGAAAACACTCGGCGAGAATTCATTTTATTTTATGCCTCAATAACTTTAATCACTTTCGAAAAGCAATTTGCGAATTCTAGTTAACTCCACTTGATACGCCACGGTTCCGAAGCATTCGATTAATTAAGAACGTTTAAGCGAGAATTTTTCCCCCCTTTTTACTTTTTTTAATTTTTGTTTTAATTTTTCGACGTATCCCGCAATCGGGCAAGAATTACGAGGCTGTGGAACGAAATTTTGCTTCGGCCGTAAGAAATCAAGAGAGGAAATTTTGGTGTGTTTTTTTTAAAAATATTGGCAGCTCGGAAGGAAAACGGAAGGAACGATTTCCCTCCTTATTTTTAAGAATAACCCTTGCATCGATAAAGGTTGAACGATCTCGCGGGATTAAATCAATCTTCCGTAGCCGTGATACGACGCTCGATAAAGGTGGAAGCGTGTCACGCCATTTCTCGAGCTATTTTATTTCAATATCTGGATAACGTTTGAGAAAATCCTTTTCTCAATTTATCATCCAATAAATGGAACAATACACTGGAGTGAAATTAAATTCGAATATTCGAAAGGAATTATAAACATTTTTTCTCCCTTTCTTTTATTTTTATTATCGAGCGATGATGACCTTTCTTGAATTTTCTTTTAATTTAAGGATTTATTCTCCATTATGCGGATGTAAATCGTGGATGGACGAAACTTCGTTACATTCTTTGAGATTTAAAAGTTTTAAGTTTTAAAATAATGGTTGTTTTTTTATCCTGTATTAATAAAAAAGAAAAGGAAGATCACGTTATTGAAGATGTTATTTATTGGGTTATAATTTACAAGTAATTGAAGTTTGCGTTACACAGAGGGGCGAGGATTGGGATAGCGAGAGGAGTGGAGGGTGATTTAAGAACTCAATAAGCTACGTTTAAAGGCATGATTTCTGCACAATAATAACTTTTCTTTAAAATTGATCCTTCGAAGGATTCGTTCCATTATACACGGTGTCTCCGAAATTATGATACAAGCATTAATTTAACATGTGTAAAAATAAGTAGAAAAAGAGAATAACTTGTGTCTAATAAATTTACACATCCTTTACTTATTTGCATATTATTTTAATTTTCCAAAACTTTGTTAGCTAAGCAATAAAAGAAGAAAAGAAAAATTATTTGAAATACTCGTCAAAGAGTGGTTATTAAGAAATTTCATTTATTTAAAATCGATCCATATACAATTTAAATTTGAAAGAAAAGGAAAGAAAATTACTTAAGAAATGTCCATAAATGAATTCACAATTTTAGAAAATTGTTGTTACGTTGGTTGAATGGATGTTCATAAGTTTTGAGAATAACTTGTGTCTAATAAATTTACACATCCTTTACTTATTTGCATATTATTTTAATTTTCCAAAACTTTGTTAGCTAAGCAATAAAAAAAAAAGTTACTTGAAACACTCGTCAAAGAGTGGTTATTAAGAAATTTCATTTATTTAAAATCGATATATAATTTAAATTTGAAAGAAAAGGAAAGAAAATTACTCAAGAAATGTCCATAAACGAGTTCACAATTTTAGAAAATTGTTGTTACGTTGATCGGATGGATGTTCATAAGTTTTGACAACGTGTCGCGTTTCGATTGTGCATATAAAATTACGTACACGCGGCAGGAAGCGTGTGTTTTCCTGCCTGTCATCCTTTCATGTCGCACCAATACAATCGCTCCAACTCCCCGTAATACAAGCCAGATGCTATCGCTTGTTATTTCGCAATTTATAATATCGCTCTGGGATAAGTCCACTGTCATCCTTCTTCCTGCCTTCCACTGCTACTCTCGAATGGGAGTGCATAAGGCAAATTGATCACTTTGTGCGTGACGATTGAATGGATTTGATTTTACTCTTCCATCCAGCCGAGAGTTCAATCTTTACCTTTTCCATCCCTTGGATCTGTTTCTTAATCCTTAATAAATTCTTAATAATTCTTAATAAATAATTAATTTGTGTTATTTAATTATCTGATATTAAATATTATCTGATATTTTAACCATTGATAAATAAATATTTTATCAACTCAGTTGGAAATTTTTCTTTTTATTCTTAACAAAAATTAAATTAAATTAGAAAATTTGAAAAAGTTATAATTACATTTCTTGCGTAGAATTTCTCTTCACTGTCTGTTTAATTCAAGATAGAATTAGAATTATAGCTCACAAAAATTCGAAAAACAAGGCTTTTAAACTTTTCTGTACATTTTTCCACGCTCAACTTAGTTCCAGCCAGAATTTGGTCCGCGAATTATCATCACAAACAAAGTTAGTGACTGCGTAAAAATATGGAGAAAGGTTGCACTCTAACCCTAACAAATTGTACCAACTTTATCATCAACGATTCACGAGTTGTGATCACGTCACACATCCTGGAAAATGTATCCCGTAATAAAGATAAGGGGGTTGTTCCAGAGTTGATACAGGAGGAGCCGAGTAAAAATGAAATCGTTCGCACGCGCGACAGGCCGTGGAAGAAAGTTTCGCCCGCAAGGTGAAGGGGAAGGAGGAAAATTTTTCAACGAAGCGGAAACGTTCTGCCCTCCCCTACCCCAGGATAGGAGTTCATTATTGAGTTTTACGAAGAAACGTCTCCCATTTGCGAGAGGTTGGAAACAAAAGAAACAGTCCTTTGTTCCTTTCGAGAAATTTTGTAATAAGGGAGTAACCTTTCCTCGATGAAAATGTCCTCATCGTTCATCTCTTTCCCTTCTTGTTGCACGGAGTTCGAGCTTCGATTTCCTTGGATATCGTCAACGTTGTGATCTAAATGATTCATCGTGGAAGGGGAATACTTTCGTATTCAAGCTTTGAATATTAATTTTCGAGTTATTGTGATCCGATAAGCTACGTTCTATTGTGAGAATACTTTCGCATGGACGAGCTTTGAATGTCGATTTTTCGAATATTTCTGGCAAATATTCGATCGAGAGAATTATTGAATCGGTTTAGTTATTTCGTATTGGAGATATTTGGATTATGAATATTGTTGTGATCCGAGAATATATGAAGAACGAGGTTTAAATATTGTTTTTTTGGAATATTGTCATTGTTGTGATCCAATAAACATTCTATTGTGAGAATACTTTCATATGAACAAACTTTGAATATTTTCAATATTGTGATCCAATAAACATTCTATTGTGAGAATACTTTTATATGAACAAGCTTTGAATATTATTTTTTGGAACATTGTCAATATTGTGATCCAATAAACATTCTATTGTGAAAATACAAGCTTTGAATATTATTTTTTGGAATATTATCAATGTTGTATAAACATACCAATAAACATTTGATTGTGAGAATAATTTCGTATGAACAAACTTTAAATATTGTGATCCAATAATATATGAATATGGTTTAAATTGTTTAAATTATTTTTTAGAATATTGTTATGTTGTGAAATATTCGAGAAATATTCGATTATGAGTTTATTGCTATATGAAAGCCTTTGGTTTCAAATATTGTCAATATTGTGATCTAATAAACATTTAATTGTGAGAATAATTTCATATGAACAAACTTTGAATATTGTCAATATATTATTATGATCCAATAATATATGAACAAGCTTTAAATATTATTTTTTGGAATATTGTCAATATTGTGATCCAATAATATATGAACAAGCTTTAAATATTATTTTTTTGGAATATTGTGTCAATGTTGTGATCCAATAAACATTCTATTGTGCAAATACAAGCTTTGAATATTATTTTTTGGAATATTGTCAATGTTGTGATCCAATAATATATGAACAAGCTTTAAATATTGTTTTTTTGGAATATTGTCAATATTGTAATCCAATAATATATGAACAAGGTTTGACTATTGTCAACATTGTGATTTGATTATGAGTTTATTCATATTATATATTTATTCATATGAAAGCCTTCGATTTCAAATATTGTGATTCAATAAACATTTGATTATGAGAATACTTACATATGAACAAACTTTGAATATTGTCAATGTTGTGATCCAATAATATATGAACAAGCTTTAAATATTATTTTTTGAAATATTATTGTAATCCAATAAACATTCTATTGTAAGAATACTTTTATATGAAGCTTTGAATATTGACTTAATAATTACTAAGATATGAAAGTTATTAGGCAATTATTATTTATTATCATCGTAAGTTTTCTTTTATATGAAGAATTTTAAATATTATGAAAATTATTAGCATTGTAAACTCTGTTTATAGGCGTATAATTTTTATATATGAAATTACGATTTGTATAAATCTCGATTCACGTATGATGTATACCGATACGTGTATACTTATGAAAAGGTCTATTCAGATTCTGATGAGATTAAAATCGCAATTCCAATTTCGTGCATTCTCAGTCGGTCTATTTTATTATTACTCTAGATAAAATTCTCAGATCCATTGAAAATCTTTCGTCGACCGATAAACTGAAAGAGAACTCTGAAAGAGAATACGAAATTGAATCGTAGATCCATTTGAGAATAATCTAGAAAATTCTCAGACAATCACTCTTGCTAACGCAATATCCATTAGAAATATTCCCAAGTGGACTCGTACATTTTTATTCTCGATATTCTCTTTCTCGATCTCTCCCAAGTTTCTAAGAAGAATCCAATGTCGTGATTTTTCCTTCCTTCTTTTTTTTTATTCCAATCCGTATATAATTTTCGAACGATTGTTTTTTTTTTTTACACAATCTGTTCAACATCTCACGGATGAGAAATTCGAAAGAGGGGAAGGCACAATGTAAAATTGTTCCCGGTGTAACTTCGGGCCGGTTGGATTATTCCGAATACCGCACCCGCTTACCTGCAATTTGTTCATAACATCGGCCATACTTGGCATTCCACAGCATAAATTCCGTCGCTCCCAAACTTCAAAGTGTTTGAACAATTTCTGTCAGCCCCCTCCCTTCTTTCGTTAAATTAATGCACGGTGAAAAGCGTTAAAAGGGCGTAAAATAATTTCGACACCCCTCCCTATCCTCCCTCCCTCCCCGCGGATTAATTTCAATTCCGAATTAAACGATCGTGAATAATACGGCCGATGGATAGGGGAAGGGTATTTGAATGCGTTTTGAACACTGGTTCATTCCTCGATGTATAGAGATGTTCATTCTTCAAATTGCACAATTAATCATCGAAGCGATATATCTATAATTAAAAATAATGACAACGATCGAAATGATTTCATTCATCATCAGACGATGGAACTTTGGAGAAGAATTTTATTAGAAAAGCGTTTGAAATATTTTTAACGTATCGTGGGAAAAATTTCAATTTTAAATTTGTAGTAATCGTCAGATATTTCTCAGGAGTGGATAAAAATTAATTCTACGTTAATTGATTTAATCGATTAAAAACAATAACGACGAGTAATTAATAAAAATGTTGATAAAAAACTTTCTGAGCGAATTTTTTTTTGCCAGAGAAACTGCACTCGCCGGTGGATACTAGATGGCTCCACCGTAATACATCACGAAGGTTTACGTACACGTTTAACAACGATTCCCGTGGAAACGGAAAAAACAGTGACGACAGCCAGCGCCTCCCTTGACACGTGTGAAAGCGCGACGCGTGCACTCGATTCGGAAAATATCGAAGCAAACGTAGCGAGAGGTGCTTTTCTCTTTTCGCCCGGCCGAAGTTTCCATTCTCGCCGTTTTTCACCATCTCGTGGCATTATTCGGAGCGCATTGTATTCCTCGTTTCCTCGAAAGGGCCCAAGCCCCGTGAAAGTTTCGCGACTATTCGAACCCGATAACCATCGAATCGAGCAACGTCAAGAATCGTGTGCGCTACACCTACCTGCGTCTCCCGTTTACCCGTGTTATACACCGTGTACGCTATAAACGTGTGTATTTACCATTCCAGCCAGGGATTTTCTATGCAAATGTAACGTGGAAAAGGAATGTGTCGACACTCGAGTGTATTTTCATCGCTCGCGAGAGATGATTCTGTGATGCTGTGAGAAACGAGGAGAAAGTTAGGTTATGAAGTTTATTTTTGGGAAGATGGTGCGACAATTGTGTGGATAACTGTTACGTGAGTAATATATTTGTACAGGATTATTCGATTCTTTTTCTGAAAAAGGAATGAAATTTTTCCATTTCAAATTTCGTTTTCGATCGAATCACGCAATTGAAATTGGTTAATTCTTTAGAATATGCGTGGAATAAAATTTTAGTTTTTGATTTTTTTTGGGAAAATTAATTTTTAAATGGAAAAGATTTATTCCATACCTTTTAAGTATATTTTCATTTATTGTTGAAATTTTCATTTATTGTTATCGATATCTTTGAAATTATTATGCATTTGAAGCATGTAATATGCAAAAAGATAGAAAATATCCAAAATGCAATATTCGTTCATTATATTTAAAGCGTGTTAAAATAGTCTCTAATAATATTAATCTAAATTTTGAATATTCATATATTATAATATTATAAATATAAATCTATCTATTACCAATAAATATTCAACTAATTCAATTCCAATCATTTCATGATTATTCATTTAATCATAACTTTTGATTACAAAAATTATTTGTTCCCTTAATTATTGATTACTGATTACCAATTTAATAATCAGTAACAATTATTATTATAATGATATAACGATATTTGATGGAATAATTTTGCATTAATTTTAATCTAGACTAATGAAACTTTGCTTTATCCAACTATATAGGAAATGCAGATAAGAATATACATATATATATTGTTTGAATGGTAGATACTAGTAGATATTATTCCAATATTGGAATTATCATTATATCATTCTGTAATACAACTTAAATATGTCTGATTAGGAATACTTTTTTAAATTGACATAACATAAATCCTAAACTTTTCTTTAAAAATATGTTGTTATACAACAAAAATTCAGAGAAACTTTGAAGGAATTATTTATATTATTTTTATTGGAAAGAAAAATTTCTAAAACAAAAATTTTGTTTCATTTTCATTTCTCTTTGACCAATTAATCCTAATGAATTTTGAGGAGGGAGGGACGCAATAGTGCGTGGACAGGCGAGTGTCAAAAAGGCCTTGAATTTCGGGCAATTTCACCGTAATTGGGGTGCGCGATGTTCCATTGTATGGAACATGGAAGGGTTCCATAAGTTCATTTTGGATTTTCCAAATTAAGTGCTTGTTGTTCGTGTTGCCGATTCAATTTGAAATTGCATTACGAGGACATCTAACCTTGTTTAAATATTTTAAGGATTACGTAATAACTTTGATAAGTGAATTTTAGATTAATTAATGAGCAAATAAATTTTACTATTATTCATTCAAATATATTGGAATATATTTCTAGATTACAAATGATCGCCATCCAAATTTTCTGATCCGAATAAATTTATTTATTCTTTTTCTTTAATAATTCGTTAACAAAATTAACGCGTTTGTACGAAAGAAGTGTTGGATTCCATTGGATCCGAATAAAAATTAAATGATTAATCGACATATAATAAATATAAATATATCGACGAGTACGACAAACATTTTCTTTCTTAAAATCCATTAATTTTAAAGAAACAAAAGTTTATTTCGTCTCGGAACGACCTATATTTACATTGACGGAATTAAACGACCAGTTAAAAATAAACAATGGAAACAATGTAAGGTGGGTCTTTGCGCTTCTTGTGTTGAAGCAACAATGCGCGTCTAGAACAAGAGAAAGCCGTAACAATTATATGAAAACAAATATTCAGAAACGAAGTATTCGCTCTTATACGTAACGTAAGAAATAATCCATCCATCTCTCTCTCTCTCTCTCTCGACGAGATAATTGAAATTACACATTGGTCATTAGCGCGGGAAATATTCCATAACGAACGAACCTTTCCCGATATTTATTTCGGAACGAAAACCCTTTCAACTCGATGTATTTATTCCCCTCCTCCCCTCATGATTCGATTACTTTGATTTGCATCTCGCTCCGCTCTGCATCTGCTCGCGATTCCTGTCTTATTTTACGTGCAGAGTTTAACAAGTTTATAAAAGTGTGTTAATTCTCACCTCTCCTCCTCCTCCTCCTCCCCTTTCGTTGATTAAACGAAATCAATACGAACGAAAGTATCGAATTATCCTTCCGTATTTTGTCGATAATAATTAAAGGGAAAGGAGAGGAGGAGAGGAGAGAGAGAGAGAGAGAGAGAGAGAAAAAAGTATAAATTTTCAATTCGCGCATATTTAATCGTATTTCGTTCGTGTCGTATTCCGTTGTGTATCCGTCGTTCCGGAAGCGAAAATTGTTTTCATTTTATTTATTTATTTATTCAAAAATGTATCGCGTCATGTGCATTTGTTCCACTTGGTATTTTTATCGAAACCTCTTTCTCTCTCTCTATTTTTTTTTTTTTTTTAATTATCTCATTCCTTTCAAACTGTGAAAGTTGCGTTCGGCATTCGAATAATTGTTTCTTTGAAAATGATTTGTCATGGAAACACGATTTTTTTTTTTTTTTTTTTACGTCGAATACTTGTACAGGTGTCTCGACATCGCGGAAATGGAAAAAAAAAAAAATCACATCACGATTCATGTAAAAAAAAAAAAAAGTGTCATGTGCATTTGATTTGATTAAAAAAAAAAAGAAAAAAATGATCAAGAGATTGAATTTTCATGGAATTGTCAGGAATAATTTCACACGTGTGAATCGAAACGAATATTTTTAATTTCGAGTAATTCGAGTTTGAATACGATAAAACAAACTGTTTTCTTTGAAACGAAATGAAAACAGTTCCATTTTTTTTTTTAAATCGTGCAATGATACGTTGAAAAATTATTTTTAACGATAATTATATATATTATATTATTAAACACTCTTAATTTGCAAATTTCTTCATAACTGAATTAGAATTAGAATTAGAATTTCCTAAATTAAAATTATAATTCCTCGCGATTACTAAATTCTCGGTGAAAATCTAACCAATCGATTAACCTAATTCCTATCGAAAAATATTCAGAAAAAAAAAAAAAACAGAACCTCTCGAAAATTTCCAAAAGAAGGAAATTGCACTCCCACACGCGTAAATTCGCGATTCAATTGCTGCGAGCAACGATCTCGTTCGTCGAATCGTTAATAAAACGGACACGTGTGAAAATCAGCCGGAGCTAATTCGCGCTACTAACGCGCCCCCTCGCGATCGCTTTATCGAACGTTTTGCGCGCCAATTTTTCGCGGCCCAATTATTCAGCGGGCGAAAAGTGTACCGGATGCGAAAATATTTCACCGAGCCCATACCGACCGAGCCTCTCAGGGTCAATCAACATCACGGAGTCAGATTATGGGAACAACTCTGCCAGTTGTGGTCGTCCCCCTTCGATTGAAACGGATCGGACCGTGCGAGTTCCTGCTTAAACGGATGCGTCTCCCCAATAATCGCGCGCAAATAATAACGGCCGATTCATTCGTAGCTTCAATACGGTCCGGCTGTTTTATCGACCGCGTATCGCGATACTTCGATGTGCAGCTTTTCGTCTCGGGGAAGAAAGAGGTTTCGTTTGTTAATTTAATCGGTGATACTTTGTACAGTTCTTTTCCTTTGTCAAACTCGTTGCTCTTTCTATTTTCATATATCGAGAATCGTGGAGCGTAAAATTGTTTGCACGAACGAGAGACGCTGCTGTTAATAATGTTCGACAATTTATCGTGGATGAGAACCATATTGTTCGAGTGGACGATAATGTTGATGGAAGAAAGAAGCGAAGAATTAGGTTAGGTTAGGTTAAATTTTGTACGAGTTTGCGAACTTCGTCTCGATTGAATCGAATATATTATATATATCAGGATGAGACAAAGTTTCTTTCAATAAAGTTAAATTTTTTTGATATTTGCTTTTTTGATCGTCAGTTGTAAAATACAAGTATATTTGCAGGAATTCGTTAACCAATAACGATAAGAATAAATTATATCTTTCTTTTCTCTTTTTTATTTTTATATCGTTATTTCTTGAAAAGTTTGGAACAATTAGAAGGAAAATTCGTGGAAAAAGGATTTATTTCATCGATTTCAGGTCGACGTATGAAATATATCGTAACATGTGTCGACGTATTTTTTTGAAATTTATTTTCGAAATTAATTTAAATTAGTTAACAATCTTCGAAAAACAAATACGATATTTTTGGCTTAACTTCGTACTCGTATTTTTTTTTTCTTTTTTTTTTTTTTTTCAAATAAAACAATACACTTCGATTATTGCCAATTTATTACGCATTTCATACTCGTTTAACATTGTGCATATTTGTACAGCAATTTATACGAACCGGTATGTAACACGAGTTATATCGAAACGCAGTTAAAATATTCATTTCATTTCATCCCATAACCAAACACGAGAATTAATTCTTTTCCCAATTCTTTTCTTCCCTATATTTCCAAAACACGAATTGAACAATTCTTCCTATTTCGAAAATGCTCGATCACTTTTAATAAATTACACTTTTCATCTCATAGCGATTCTTACTTTTTTTTTCTTCCTTCTCTATTACTTTTCCACGATATTTCAAATTTTCCCCTCGCAAGAATGAAATTTAATAAAAGTTAAATATTCCGTTTCCCAGCGTATTTCGCGCGTATTTTGTAAACAGAAAATGAGAAAGGGGACGAGGGTGTCGTGGCAGTTGAATTTTATCTTCTCGAAAGTCTAGTCTCTGCTATCCTTCGTCGTGAAAGGAGGAGATAAACAGTCAAAAACGTGTAAGTTTCGCGCAAACTCGACGATTCAATTCATGATCGCGCTAGAATTTTTCCCATAAGCAGACCACGTACACAGAGCAGTGCAATTATTTCTTTCATTCATCTTCCTCTAACGTTTTCCTCTTCGTTAAAATTTGTTCGTTAAAGTAAGAAAAAATATATATATATTTCTTTTAAATTAATCCATCCACGGAATATTCCCAACATACGAAATATTATCATTAATAAAGAATCTAACGAATGTTTAAAAAGCTTCAGCAACGATATTTCGCGCATGTACCATTCCTCGTGTACACAGATGACCCAGTATCCAAGAGTTTCGAAACTCTGTCTCGGATAAAAGTTTCGACTGTCGAGCAAATTTCTCGAAACTTGGCCCGTATATACGATTCCAAGGGTAGCGCTGGATATTCAAAGCGTGTCCCATCCCCATACGGAATATCAACGAATGCCTGTGATGTCGCGTCAATCGCTATTCAGTATTCAAGTTGGCGAGAGATAAAATTCGCGCCAAAAATCGAAGACAATTATCCGGTTGGTGAAAAGTTGGCAAATTTTTTTCTTCTCCTTTTAACTATTCCAAATCTAAAGAAATTCTATTTAATTATTATTCATTTATTTATTCATTATTCGAAGATAGAGGGTGTTCCTAAATAAATCTATTATATACTATAATACTAGTTGGGCAAATTTTTTTCTTCTCCTTTGAAAATTTAACTATTCCAAAACTAAAGAAATTCTACTTAATTATTATTCATTTATTTATTCATTATTCGAAGATAGAGGGTGTTAAATAAATTTATTATATACTATAATACTAGTTGGGCAAATTTTTTTTTTCTCCTTTGAAAATTTAACTATTCCAAATCTAAAGAAATTCTACTTAATTATTAATACTAGTTGGGCAAATATTTTTTCTTCTTCTTTGAAAATTGAGCAAATTTTTTTCTTCTCCTTTGAAAATTTAACTATTCCAAATCTAAAGAAATTCTACTTAATTATTATTCATTTATTTATTTAGGAACATATTCGAAGATAAAGGATGTTCCTAAATAAATCTATTATATACTATAATACTAATTGGGCAAATTTTTTTCTTCTCCTTTGAAAATTTAACTATTCCAAATCTAAAGAAATTCTACTTAATTATTCAATTATTAATACTAGTTGGGCAAATATTTTTTCTTCTTCTTTGAAAATTGGGCAAATTTTTTTCTTCTCCTTTGAAAATTTAACTATTCCAAATCTAAAGAAATTCTACTTAATTATTATTCATTTATTTATTTAGGAACATATTCGAAGATAAAGGGTGTTCCTAAATAAATCTATTATATACTATAATACTAGTTGGGCAAATTTTTTTCTTCTTTGAAAATTTAACTATTCCAAATCTAAAGAAATTTTACTTAATTATTCAATTATTTATTCATTGCTCGACTCATAAAGTGTTCCTAAATAAATCTATTATATACTATAATACTTATATAATCTACTATATAATACAATACTTATATAATCTACTCTAATCTACTATATTATATCATAATATAGTATTATTATACTATATTATATAATAATATACTCCTAAATAAATTAGCTTCGAATTTTCTCTGAAATGAATACGACTCGACAATTACCTGAATATCCACCGATTATTATTAACCAAAAATATCTATTTCATAAAATTACAAAGGAAAAAGGCTTATATATCGAGAATCTTGTGTATCCACGATTTCGGATCTTCCATTTACCCTTCGTTTCGTCTGCGTGTTGAATTATCGGCGGCTTGGCTTCTCCGCAACAAGCCGTAATTCGTAATTTCTCGACGCGTGTGGATAACCGCTGCCGATCGAAATATCCCATAATCTGACAATTGGCCGGGCCGAGCATCGATCGTAAAAGCTTTTCACAGGGATCCGGCGTTGACCGGGATTCTATCACGTCACGCAGCGCTTCTATATCGAGCGTACTACTCCTATATACGGACTGTGTAACGGAGGATAATGGCCGAGGGGAGGCGAGCCTCGAGGGGAGGGAGAGTGTAGGATTATGGCCGATCCTTGGACGAATCCTCCATTATCGAAGTAGCTCGAAATCTGTATTCTCTCTCTCTCTCTCTATATATATATCTTTCTTCTTCCTCCTCTAATAATCTGGAATTTTCGACGAATTGGATTTTCGTGGATGTACGCGAGAATATATAGCGAGGGAGGTTTGCAGTTTGTCTTATTGGCTCAGCTCTGTCGACTCGACGTTTCGACGTTTCTTTTGGCGTCGAGTATGGTATTTTCTCGGGTATGGTTTGGGGAGAGGAATTTTTGACGCCGGTATCTGTGCACCGTATCGAGGGAGGTTAGGGAGAAGTGGAAATTCTCGATGCAAATTTAGTTTCGTTTCGAAATGTTTTTTCACGTTGCGTGAGCTGAATTTTTCGCGGGGAGGGACGTGGCCGGAGTTCACTGTCGTCGTTTAGAGATACGTCTTGGGAGCAGAATTTTTTTTCACGGTTACAATGATGGTATTGAAATCTTTCGAATTTGGGATACTTGGGATAGATCGAAAGTGGTTCGAATAATGAATTTTATAGTTATTTATAGGAATTAAGAAAAAGCTTAGAATTAATAGGATTCTACGTAATAGAGTGACGATATAATTTTACTGAAAATCTTTATTCGAAAGGAGAAAGGATCCAATAAGAAAAGGTTTAGAATTAATAGGATTCTACATAATAGAACTCAAACAATTTTAGTGAAAATTTTTACTCGAACCAAGAAAGAATAAGAAAATAGGAATCCAATAAGAAAAGGCTTCAAAAAAAAAGAATTCAAAAAGGAAAAGTGTGAAATTCTAAGTAAGAGAAACAATTTTACTGAAAATTTCTACTGAAACCAAGAAAGGATCCAATAAGAAAATAGGGATCCAAGAAGAGAAGGCTTCAAGGATTCAAAAAGAAAAAGTTTGAAATTAATAGGATTCTACAGGGCCTAAACAATTTTACCGAAAATCTCTACTGGAACTAAGAAAGGATTCAATAAGAAAATAAGGATCCAATAAGAAAAAGTTTAGAACCCAAACAATTTTACTGAAAATTTCTTTTCGAACTAAGAAAGGATCCAATAAGAAAATAGAGATCCAATAAAAGAGGGCCTAAACAATTTTAATGAAAATCTTAACTCGAGCCAAGAAAGAATCCAATAAGAAAAAGTTTAGAATTAATAGGATTCTACGACTCAAACAATTTTATTGAGAATCTCTACTCGAACCAAGAAAGGATCCAATAAAAAAAGGCTTCAAGGATTCAAAAATAAAAAGTTTAAAATTAATTCTAATAAGGATTCTAATAAGACCCAAATAATTTTACTGACAATTTTTACTCGAACCAAGAAAGGATCCAATAAGAAAATAGGGATCCAATAAGAGAGGGCCTAAACAATTTTAATGAAAATCTTTATTCGAACCAATAAGAAAATAAGGATCCAATAAAAAAAAGTTTAAAACAATTTTTACTGAAAATCTCGAACTGAGAAAGGATCCAATAAGAAAATAGGGATCCATATATAATAAGAGAAAGTTTCAAGGATTCAAAAAGAAAAAGTTTAGAATTAAAAGGATTCTACGTAACAAAATCCAAACAGAGATTTTTTACTTCAAAAATTTCAACTCGAATCGAGAAAAGATCCAATAAGAAAATAAGGATCCAATAAAAAAAAGTTTAGAATTAATAGGATTCTACATAATAGGAGCCAAACAATTTTTACTTGAAACAAGAAAGGATTCAATAAGAGAGGGCCTAAATAATTTTACTGAGAATCTTAACTCGAAGAGAGGAATCTTAACTCAAGAAAGGATCCAATAAGAAAAGGCTTCAAGGATTCAAAAATAAAAAGTTTAAAATTAATTCTAATAAAGATTCTAATAAGACCCAAATAATTTTACTGATAATTTTTACTTGAACCAAGAAAAGATCCAATAAGAAAAAGTTTAGAATCCAAACAATTTTACTGAAAATCTCTACTCGAACCGAGAAAGGATCTAATAAAAAAATAGGGATCCAATAAAAGAGAGCCTAAACAATTTTACTGAAAATCTTAACTCGAACCAAGAAAGGCTTCAAGGATTCAAAAACAAAAAGTTTAAAATTAATAGGATTCTACATAATAAAACATTCTACATAATCCAAATAATTTTACCGACAATTTTTACTCGAAGGATCCAAGAAAGGATCCAATAAGAAAAAGTTTAGAATCCAAAAAATTTTACTAAAAATCTCTTCTCGAATCGAGAAAGGATCCAACAAGAGAAGGAATATTCAAAATATCCACGGAAGCTTTTATTTTATACCACATAATTCAACGCACTCATTGTCTCTTGACAAAAGTTTCCACCACCGCAACCGTTCAACCTCGCATCCATACTCGCGAAAATAAATTGGCGGAACGGAACAATACCGCCCTAATATTTCTTCTTTCCATCCAGAAACGCGCGCACGCACACCCTCGGACAGGTTTAATTCAAGTTAATTGATGTATCATAGTTGCTGCCATCTGGCGGATGATTTATGATTCCTGTATACCTCCCCTGTTTTTTCCTCTCCCCCTCCCCCGCGCAGGCACAGACGTTGATGAAAACAACCCTCCCTTCCCCCCCTCCCCCCGTATAAGTCGTAAATGGCCTCACTTTTCCCCGGGTAACAAAACGCCTCCCTCCCTTTCTCCCTTCCCCCTCGACGTTTGAAATATGGCCACCACCTTATTAAGGCGGTGGATGAATCTGACTCTATCCTCCCCCTCCACCTCCCTCCACCTCCATCGTATCATCATCGATGTAACCGAGCAGCTCGTTCGTTATCGCTTTCGCATGCGGGAACGTTGTTGGCAACAATGGCCGGCAATGTTGCGCGAGATCTCTCTCCCCGTATAATAAATGGCAGAAACGTGAGAATTGTCCGATAAAAAGTGGGTGGAAAGTTGCTCTCGATGTAAAAACGAAAGGCGAGTCTTTAAGAGGCAAAAAAAAAAAAAAAAAAAAAAAGAAAAGGAAAAAGGAAAAAGTTTCGACGGGTTCCTTGGAAAAGTTTGATAACTACGCTCGACTTTTACGCGAATAATTCGAAATGAACGGATGGCGGAGGAGGAGGGAGGAGGAACGATGACGTTTCGTTCCACTCCCAGTGGTCGAGGAACGTGATGGATCGGACCAGTAGTGTCGATCGCCCATACCTGCTGCAATTAACGAGCGAAAGTTATTCGTTTATTATTTTTTTCCTTGATCTCGAATCGAGTGATGGGAGGCATCTTTTCGAGGCTTTTGTTCATCGAAAATTTGAATTTGAAGTGGTAATTAAAAAATGCTAGTTAGTCAAACTTTTGGAAATTCGTTCAGTTCCAAGGAATTTTCTTTGAAGCGTCATTATGATTAAGTTATTGATTAAAGATTTCGATTTTGTGTTCCTTAATTATTTCTTTTGGAACGGAAATAGAATAGAATTATGTTTGAAAAATGATCAGGCGAATTTCAAAGATATATGAAAAATTATGTTGCTTCTTTTTTTTTTTTATAATAAATTGACTTCAACACTCTCCTTATACTCGTTAATTGAAGTGAATGAGTTGTTATATTCAATAAAAAAAAAAAAAGAAAAGGAGAAACGATTGCAGTGACACTTTATATTAGACACTTTAGATTATATATATATTCCCTATTAAGATAATTAACTGTATTTGTATGGTGTATTTTTGCGAGATATAATAGAAAATTTATGAAAATACAGATGTGAAAATATAAATATCCCGCGCGTACGTGAGATATTTAAAATTTTTTTTTTTTCTTTTTTTTTTTTTATATCATCCTCCGCGCAGCTACTACTACGAAACAAGAGATTTCTATTTTACGACTTTTGGGACGATGGTTTTACGAGTGTTTCTGAAATCATAAACACTTTTACAAAAGTTTTATCACCTAGGTTCTAAAGAAGCTTTTCATTCCTCCAACAATTATTCCCCAGCTTTTATTTTTAAACAGACTATTAAAATTCATAACGAACGATTCCATTAATTTTTAATTTCAGTTAACGCACAATAAAACATTCCTCTCCTTTGTTCCCTCCTTTTTATTAACGACAATTAAGCAATTAAATTGTGAAAAGGCTGTTAAATGTGTAATATCGAATCAATCTTATATATGCATACGTATATTTCTTAATCGCGATACATAGAAAATTAATTTACTTTTCAATATAACTTTTTACTTTTTATGTTAAAGAAATAACTTTAGAAAAAAATATAACGATTCCAAAAAATCAGAGAAAAAAAAAGACGAGCAAAGTCTGGTCTAGTAGTTAACAGTCGCGTGGCGCTAGTGTCGCCATCTTAATTAACCGTCGTAGTAGTCACCTACTAACCTCAAAATATTGTATCGACAACAACCCCTAGTCGGCAAGATTTCCCTCTGCAAACAGGTTGAAGATAAGGATCGACAAGAAACGGGTAACTTAGTCAGCACATCGAGCGAGTGGAAGCAGTCCAGTCGTCTCTCTTTCTCTCTCTTTCTCTCTCTCTCTCTCTGTGAAAGGCGTATAAAGTGGCTGGTGCTCGTGCAGCGACGCATCGAACGAAGCGAAAATGGGCGGAAAAATAAGAAAATGGTATTCGAAGAATCGGCGGGTGTGACGTGCGCGGAGGAATATTGAAGATCGTAAGCGTGATATAAGATGGAAATATTACGATAGGGGGGAGGGAGGGGAGGGGGTGGTGGTGCTTTGCTGAAAACTGAAAAAGTTGAAACACGTTGGAAAGTTTGAAATTTCGTTTGGAAACCAACACGATTTCTTAAGTTAAACTTTCTTCCCTGTCGAGAACATTGGAAATTTTCGACCGACAATGCGAATTTCACCGCACTTTCCGCAACAGCTTTCTTTTTCTTCCCCTGTTTCTCTCTCTCTCCCTCTTTGAAAGATGACCCCGCCAAGAAATCCGCGGGAAAAGGAAGTTCGAAATTATGCAACTCGTTCAATTAGCGCGAATTGAGAAATAAATTTTTGTGGTAAACTTACTCCTTTCCTCTTCCAAAGAAAATTTTGAAAATTTTGAAAATTTCTCCCCTTTTTCAAAGAGGATATTGGATCGGCAAGAAATTAACTTTGATTTTCGAGTATCAGCTTTAAAGTCTATTTTAGATCTTGATGTAAAAATACATTTTTTTTTTAATCAAAATAAGATTAAAATTTCCATGTTTTGAAGATTCGAATAATTTGTCGAGGTATTTGAAAAAATTTGAGGAATTCTTTGCAATAGTTTCACTCGTATTCAAATTAGCACAAAATTAAAAAAAATTGGAAAATTAAAAATATATACAGTTGGATGGTTGAAAAAATATCTAGTAATATATTTGGATTAATATTTTACAGAAAAAAGTATTTTTATTATCAACAATATATCTCTTAAGTCACATATTTTGTTACTATTTCAAAATTCTTTAAATAATCTTTAGGCGATGACAATATTTTTGGCTGTTATTAATTTAAAAAAAATTTATTCAATATTATTTTATATTTTATCATATAATAGGAAACTTTATCGATATCATTTTTTGGCCTCCATTTTTAATTAAAATCTTTAGCTAGCAATTCAACTGGATATTCCAGATTCTAAAATTCTGGCCACGATGTCGATCGATATTTTAAAATTGGAATAAACTATAATAACTATAACATACAATTTGTCATTAATATCACGCACTTGCTGCGAGAATGACATAATTGAAAAATTATAATAATAGAAGAAACGATCTTGATTAATTTAAATTGTTATGAGTGGAGTGCAAATGCATTTATGCAAAAAAAGAAAAAAATATTGAAAATATATAGTACGCATTATTTATATGATTTTTTCGAAGAATAAAAATTTATTTATTTTCTTTCATAAATATCATCAATTTAATTTCAAATTGAAAGTTTGTTATATGAAACTGAGAGTTTACAAGATTTTACTACCAAAAAATATAAAAAAAAAATAGTCTTTTTTTTTGTAGAAATAATCAAATGCAAATTTTGAGCTATGTTACTTTTCCAATAAATAAATGATCAAGATGACGATCAACTAACTTGTAATCTTGAATTTTATTTATTATGTCATCTAACGAGATGAATCAACTGTGAATTATATAACAGTTTTCTATTATCTGTTGAAGAGAAAATCGAAAAGTTGGACAATGTGCGTTATATAATTGGATTTATTCAAAATGATTCTGGCACATTTCATAAAAAAATATACGTGAAAAAAGAAAGATAATTTGATATCAATGATACACGTGTTGTTATTTCATTCCACAACGATGATTCAATTGTTAATCTATCTAAAATAGAAAATGCATGAAAACAAGAAATCAATTGGACAAAATCAAATGGAATTTTTCTGAAACAAAAGTTACTCGATGAACTTTTAACTTTTCCTTTTTGTGTTTTTAATTCATGTTTCGACACATTGATCCTCTATTGTTGAAAAAGTTTATATTTAACAGATATTCTATATTCGATTAATAAAACAACTTTATCAATAGGTCTGAATAGTTTTAATTTCAAGCTTTCAATATATTTACCTCATAATAAGAAATCTAATAGTGTGTAATTTTGTTAATAAACGTTTCTTTTTAATTTTTAAGAAAATAAGTTTCCTATTCATATATAATATGGAATGTTAAAAATATATTTAATAATCGTCTTCTCGAGAGAAAAGAAAAAATAATCAAGAAATTATTTTTATCTTAGACAACATAATTAGACACTGTAAATATTCACACAGAATATTGAAGAATGTAAAATATCTAAAATTCAACTAATAGAACAAGTATCCCTTTAATCTCCTTTATAAAAATTTCATTATAAACAATCATTTGTGATTAAATAAAAATGTATCAACAATTTCCCCGTTTTAAAACTAAAACATTCATAAAAGATTTTTGAAAAAGTTTTTTGAAACGAATTTATCACGGAATCGATGTGTACAAAGTGTCTGTATAAAAGGTTCGATTTCCAGTAAGAATGTATCGGCGATAATACGATTTTCTCGTCCACATGACGTTTCTCTGGCCGTTTTAAAATCGGGCTTACCCTCGAAGAATATCGAGGAGGGGGATGATGGTGGCCTCGGCTCGTGTCCATTTTCCTTTTCACGCCAGCTTTCGAGCTATCGAGCAGACGTTGTTATAAGCTGTAAAGAAAACCGATTGCCACGCTGGAATCGGAAGAAAAAAATATCTCGATTAAAAAAATCGAAAGAAATTCAAGAATTGTTTGTTTATGATATTATATTTTTTATCGATCGTTTCGAGTCTTTATACTTGAGTATATCAAGAAGAAATATTGATACATTCGTAGTTCATTTCCATTACTATTTTCAAGGTGCCATTTTTCGATTTTATAAAGAACATCCTCAAGATTTAACTAATGATTCCTGAGACGATTTCAAACAACTTTTTCCTTCGTGAAAAGTTTCATTTTTCCTTTCTTAACGAGTTGTTAACTGTTGAAAAATATTTTGCCGAGTCGCGAAGGTAGTGTCGGGTATGCGCCGCCAACGAGTCAAGCTCGAACAAACAAATATGAAATAACATATGTCGAAACTAATTAATCTATTCATTGCTCGAGTAAATTAATCGATTTCTGGCACGTTCGTTCACTGCACAATTTTACCATTGTGATAACTCTTGTGATAACTGTATCATAAATATATAACATAAATTCATCGTTCGAATAATTATAATTATCAATTAGAAAAATTGTTTGAAAACGAACGAGAGGGAGGCTATATCGGGCTATCTCTACTATCCCTCTATTTTCTTCACAATTCCAATTCCAAGGAAACTTATCCTGCCGAGAATACCGAGAACCTCTGCTCGTAAATAGCCAGTGATCCGAATCCGTGCGCGATCTCACGGTCTGACAAGCCGATCTTTAATTCTTTCCTTTCCGTACGATGTATTCGATTCTTCGAGTATAAATAGCGTGAAATCCGTACGCCGTGGTCCTCGCTATTTTCCCCTCCCCCGTTCGTAAATTTTCTAGATCCCTCACGACGTCGATACGATTTTATTATTCTCGTGTTTGTTTTTCGCGCGCTGTAAACCGAAGCAACGTGTTGGTCGAGCAGGAACCGTTCGAAATGGATGGTTAGATATTTATCGATCGATTGCAATTCCGGTTTGTTTGTCGATATGTTGTTTGGAATAAAAAGATTCTTCGTCAACGGCGAATATCCCAATTATCGATCCGTTTATTTCGATCAATAATCCGAGCTATTTTCCTTTTCTTTGAAATGATTAAATTCTCGCAAATTCTCTTCTTATGATTCTCCTCACAGAATTCACAATCTCCTCGTCCGATATTCGCAATCCATGCATCCGTAAAAATTTCACAAATACGGTAAAAATAATTTCGAATGCAATGTTAATTGAACAATTATATAATTAAATTAATTTTTCTAATCAAAAGAAAAAGAAAGAAAAAAGAATATTCGTAAATTAAAAATGTTATTTCCATTCCAAAAATATACGAGTCGACGTGAAATCGATACAAGTATATTTACTTCTCCTTGGACTGCGTTCTTAAACTCATCGATACAGACCTCTCCCCTCCTCCTCGCTTGTTGTTCACGCTTGTTTTCCGCGCGATCGAACCGAGTCGAAAGATGTGTTCTTCGGTCTCTTCGGTTCGGGTTGGCGGGAAACGGGGGGGGAAGGCTTTCGATTTACCGAACCTCATCCCCACCCACGAACGTGGCAAATGGACTCTGGAACGCGAGTTTATCCACCGGATAACGACAGGGGGAACCGAGATACGCCGACGGAACGGACACGGCGACTAATTACGACACGATTTTTAAAAGATCTTTACTTTGCACTCGTTCCACTTGCCTCGACGGATGATGGCTCCCCTCCCTCCCTCTTCTTGGCTAATGCGGAAGCGATTTAATTATTACGATGAGATTGAGCTTAACGCGAATTTTTCTTTCTAATTCGAATCGTTCTTTTTAATGCGAATATTTTTGGATGTTTTTTGTTGTTGAGTAATTGTGATTAATTTCGGTGATTGTTTATTCTTGTGTGTAAAATTATTAAATATTATGAAGATTAATATTTGAAAGACAGAAATATTAATTTTTAAAGGAAAGGAAAATTTTCAAATTTGGGGTATTCGTTTTATATAGTTATAAAATTTGGAAATTCGAGCAATTTGATTTTATTGAAATACTTTTGAATTATGAGAGTGTGAATTATATAATTATTGAAAGGTTTTTCTTCGTTGAATTTTTGTGAAAAATTTAAAAGAATTAAATAGAATTTCTATAATTTTTTTTTTAATTCTTAATAATTATTATGAAAATTAGTATTTCAAATTAATTTTGAATGGAAAAATTTCGAATCTGTTTGAGCAACTAAAAGTATTGATTGAAGGTATTTTTTTTTTTTTCATTTCAAAAGTTCAGATTCAAATCTACATGCTCGAAAATACTTTTTTCTTTTTCTCCAAATATGAAGAATCTGATCTATTCGAATTGATTCAATTAATTCTATTCTCCTCATTTTCATTTGATAAAATACTCGATGCATTTACAAAAGAAATTCAGATTATTTTGTCACGTAGATTATTCTATTATTATATGAAAATTTTTCGTCTATCAAATTTTCTTATAGTATTTTAATCGTTTTCGAAATTTCTCTTCGTTCGTCGTTGTGTTAAGCTATTAAAATATTGTATTTGGCATTATACGTTAATTTTAAAAGCGTCAATGCGTATACCAAAAACAGTTTCGAAGCTGGAAAATTAATTGGAACAATAATTCCTCGCTCAAAAGTCAAATTTTACATTTCAGAATTCTATTTTATAAAAATTTGTCACACCAACGATACATTTCGTCGAATCAGAAAAGGCATTTCATTTTAATGAAAAAAAAAAAAAAAAAAAAAAAATGACATTTAAATAATTGGAAACTGCAAATGTGTCACAGATACTGTTTAAAAAAATGTTTTGAAAAATTCATGAATAATTTGTCGAAGCTATTTTTCAAGCGAATATAAAAACTGCAAATTTTATAAATTTTGCACTGATCGAATGTTAACATGGAAAAAGTTTACAATTTATTTCTATTCATTCAATTGAATCTTATATGTTCTGTTTCGTTATATTTATTTGCAATAAAAATATTGCGCACAATATTTCCTCATTCTGTTTTTCAATAATTCGTCAAACAGAATGGAAAAAGTAAAAAGTGAAAAAAAATCAATATTTTGATTAATATGTTTTTATTATTACTATTAATTACAATAATATCTATAATAAAGTGAATGATATTTCAACAAAGAATATCTCAAAAATTTTCCTTTCCAAAATCTCTATCCAAATCTAATTTCAAATTTCATATATTATTAATTACAATAATATCTATAATAAAGTGAATGATATTTCAGCAAAGAATACCTCAAAATTTTCCTTTCCAAAATCTCTATCCAAATCTAATTTCAAATTTCATATATTATTAATTACAATAATATCTATAATAAAGTGAATGATATTTCAAAGCAAAGAATACCTCAAAATTTTCCTTTCCAAAATCTCTATCCAAATCTAATTTCAAATTTCATATATTATTAATTACAATAATATCCCAAAGTGAATGATATTTCAGCAAAGAATATCTCAAAATTTTCCTTTCCAAAATCTCTGTCCAAATCTAATTTCAAATTTCTCAAACCATTCCAAAATTATTTTCACTTTAATAAAAGTTATCCTATTATTACAATCTACCAAACCAAAACAAAAATTCAATCACTCTAGAAAAATAAAAACATCTCTCCAAATCCTTCCCCTTTCTTCCCTTCCCTCCAAATCCTTCCAATCGTCCAATATTTCATTCAAATCGCCAAATATTTCCACTCCCCTCCCCATCTCTCAACAAGGAGATTCTTATTTCCATCACCGTTTCTTAAACTCAATTATCGCATTCCTACGGCGCGAGGATAATTCGTCCCGCTTAACAACTCGCAAGAATTCCGTAATGCGCGTGGGTGGAACCGCAATACGGTGCGGCGACAGTAATGAAACTGTATGCTCGCGGCCGCGTTACTCTTCTCACAGAAAGGAAGAGCTCGAGAAAAGGGTTGAGAACGAGGGAGAGACAAAAGAGGTGGCGAAGGAGAACGTCTTGAGAAAGGAGAGAGGGAGGGAAAGGAAAGTGGCTTTTCGCCATTGAGAAAAGGTAAAGATGGAATCGATCACGGAGGGGGCGATTATTTTTTGGCTTTTGAAATGATGGAATAAGCGAATTCCAATTTTGCGCGAAATGGATTGAAATAATCGGAAGAGGGAAATTGAAGATCCATCTAGAGTTGGAGCGTGACTTCGATAAATAAGCTTGATAAGATGGAGAGAGCGTTGTTTGCATATTAAATTTCTTTTGTTCGACTCGATTAATAGGATTATGGATGTAAATTTAAATTAATCTGGAAATACGAAAGATTACAAGTTTCAGAGGATTTGAATATTATTTATTCGTCTGATCGAAAATTATTTGGATCGTTTAATCGAAGAGTAATTAATATATTATTAGAACGAATCGTAAGTTTCGATTCATTTGAAATCTATATATTTCTCTATTTTTTTTTTTTATTTCTGTATCTACTAATTATAAAAAATTTCGATTAATTTTTTCAAAATTTTTCTTACATTATAGTAATCCTCGTCAAATTTTTTAATTCGATTTTAAAAAAAGTTATTCTATTTTTAAGAGATCGATCGTTCTTTGCCAAGAGTCACAGGATTCTTATTATTTCAATCCCAGCAATTTTTATTAACCTCTTTTTATTCACCCGCTGAATTGAATCCTCGATTTTCCCCTTTTCCCCTTGAAAAGGAAACGACTCGTCCGTGGATCGAGCACGCCTCAGGCGTTGTTTCGGTGATCACTGGATCAAATTCACGAGTATCGGCGCAAGTTTGTGTTACGTGCTTCCTGTTACGCGTCAGGAATGTCGATGGATCGGTGCCCGAAGAGAGATTTGTTCCCTGTGTTACGTAATTCTGATAGCAGTAAGTTACAACGAACGATAAAAATAAGGAATAAAAGAAATCCCGAATTAACCTTACTTTATTTGACAACTTTAAATCAATATAAAGAAGAATAAAAATATCATTTCCCTGGATAATTATTAAATAAGAATAGTTTCTTTAAAAATTATCTCCAAAAAACGAAAGTATTTTCACAATTTTTGATCAAACGTGTTATTGTTGAACGATAATCTCGTACGTGGTAAATTAATTTAACATAACCTTTATAAACAAGCGATTCAATAAGCGACGACAGTTTTACACTATATATTGAACCACTACGCACATCCAATAACAAAAAAGAAGAAGAATTACACAACAATTTTCACACGAACTCGAAGAGATCATCGAGATAGATGATATTTTGCTTTCAAATCAAAAATAGCTTTTGCACGTTACGCGATACGACGCGATATTTTAATTATCCCGTGTTCCGAGGTTAAGAATTCCTCGGGCGTGAATTCTTTTATCCTTAATGAATTCGGTGTTCGCATTGCACGAGCATTCATTGCTCTCATTAATTATTTTCGTCTCGCGTATCTACGACCATCGCCACGGGTCGTCTTAATTAATGAATCTTCGACACATCGAGGGTTTGAGGTTAGGTCGCGTATATACCTCCGATTCGCTTTCAGACTTGATATCGCCTCACCCGTGCTCGTCGTCCTTTCCTTTCGTCGTTCTTTCCTTGTTTCCTTTGTTTCCAAACGCCGCCACCGGCCTGATCGTGTTTCTTGCTTGATGGAACCTTTTCCGGGCAAAATTTCCGGGAGAAGAGAAGCGAAGAGAAGGTGAAGGCGAAGGCAGGGGGGGAAGTGTCACATTGTTGGACGTACGGTGGCAGCACTGTCGTTCGAGAAGCGATATATTTCGAATCGAAAAGCGACGTTATTTATACAAGTTTGGTGGAATGAAGTAGAAACGTGTTAAATAAATATTTTTGATTCGTTAATAATGATTTTATTATATAATTATTGTTATTATTTGTAGAGTTTTTTATTTTGTTTCGTGCGAAAATGTGTGACTGCTTCAAAACTGCTTTTTTGGACGATACAGTAAGTTGATATTTCATTTCGTTCAAGTGAATTCTTTCGTTGTTGTGCAAAATGAAATTTAAATTGAAAGTCGTTAAGGAAAATTAAAATGTGACTTAAAAATAGGTTATTCCTGACGGAATTCAAAGTTTCGAAACGATACGAAACTTGGACGAAGAATAATTTGGGAAAATTGTTTCTGGAATTTGGTTAGATTTTTAATTTTATTATTTATACATTCGAATTTTTTGAATATCGAAACGAACGCAAAAATTATTATATATAAAAACACCTTTCGATTGAAGGCTAGATTGGAAATAATTAAATTTCACTCGAGACAACATGAATGCATCATAGGGATTTTTTTTTCCACTAAATGTAAAAGAATTCATCCACACGTTTGATTTCTCTTTTGCACACACGTTCATATATATTGTAGTACTGCAATTTTTCAATTATTTTTTTTTTGTTATCCTTATCGAAAATCAATATCTACCCTTCGATTTCCCTTCGATAAAATTGTTCATATCTAAAATAATAATAATAAGCCTCAGAATCTTTTTCTCCTCCTCTCTCTCTCTCTCTCTCTCTCTCTTTTTCTCTCTTTCTCTCTCTCTTTCTCTCTCTGTAGAAAGATATCCGCTCCAAGAAAATTCGCGGAATTAACATTAAATCGCTTATATCTTAATATACCCAGAGGATCCGATTCTTTTATCCTCCGTTAAACGTATCCGTTCTTCGAGAAAAGAAAATTCCCAAACAAAGCGTTTCCCCTTGATTTCTCTCCTTTTTCACCACTTTTGTTCGGCGAAACCTCTCGTTTCCTCCTCTCTCTCTTCTACGTTTTGCCAAACCTCGGGGTCAAAGACCCCGTGGGCAAGATCCAATCCCACATCTATTTACGTGTATCCAACCTCGCCTTCGTTTAGATACGCGCGCACGTTCCCTCGAACTTTTCGATTCTCTTTCGACGAATTTTCTTTGGAAAGGAATCGAGGAAACCGCTTTCCTTTCCTTTCCTTTCTTTTCTTTTCCTTTTCTTTCCGTTCGTTCCACTTCCCTCTCCCTTCCCCCCTCATTTTTTTCTCCTCTTCTCGAACGAGCATCGTCACCTTTCTCGCTTAACCGCGATTCGCTCGGCCCACTCCGCGCCCATCATCCCGTACAGCTGTTCCTTCCCGAGATTTTGCTGAAGGGAAGTCGAACCGTGCCTGAAATCAGTCAGATCTCGATTCGAAAGTTCTGAATCGAAATTCTGTGGAAATTCTGTTCCAACAACGAGACCGATTATCTCTCGAGCCTGTGAGCCTGTGAGGGATATTCGATCGGTCGAGATTCTTGGGGATAGTGAACAGGATAGGAGTTTCGATCACTGCTTGCGAACTCGAATCACTTGTCTGATAAGGATTTGGTATAAGTTTGCTTCGGGTGGAAAAATTAATTGATTAATCTTCACGATACAATTTGTTGAATAAATAATATTGAATTTATAAAAATATCATCGTAAAAATTATACTTTTCTCGATAATTATCGACTTACGAGAGATTCCAATATTTGAAATAATTACAAACAGATATTCAATATTTTTCATCGAAGAAAATAATTCTACGTATATTAAAAGAAAAGAAAAAAAATTATTTCGCGAAAATATTCATTTTTTCTCTTTCTGTAAACATATTCCATTATAAAATAACAATATCGAAGGATTTCAACTTGGATCTCACATTCTTTTCTCTACACGAGAATTAATTATGAAAATTAATTTTGGAATAAATTTCCATTCTCTAATCTAAATTCTATATGGAGTGTAATATTCTTTTTTTTTTCTGGAATCATTCGTAGAGAGCTCGAATTTATTTTAAAGTATTCTTCCTTCAAGATAAAGGATTCGAATATACTTGTGATGCACGTTTTGGATCACGAAGCGAGTGAAACGATCGATATTTTTCGCTCGCAATCGCGCCGAATTTCATCTTTCGATGTGGAAACAATCGGTGGAAATTCGGGAATAATTAGAGTTCGTGACATTTCCTTGTTGGTATGATGGCTGTATGAACGTATGAACGATTTATAAAGCAAAGATCGAACGGAACTGTTTGAAATTTTCTGTTTGACCTGGGGATTTTCTGCATCCCCAGGGAAAACAGGAATTATTATCTTTTTTATGTTAAAAAAAAATAATAAAAATATATATATATACATTTTTGAGTAAATAGAGAAATTTTATTTTCTCGAAAGTAGAAGAAAAATTGTTGGAATTTTTTGTTCGATCTGGAAACGGTAAATTTTTTAGCTTTTTTGTATCGAGAAAAACAGAGAGGAAGGGGAAAAAATGGAAAAAGAAAAATGAAGCGAAACATATACATTTTTGTGGAAATAAAGAAATTTTATTATTCTCGAAAGTAGAAGAAAATTCTTCCAATTCGATGAGGTGTGGAGTTACAGGTTTTCTGTTGACGAGATAATTTATTACAAAAGTTGTTACAAAATATCAAGATATTAAATTGGATAATGAAAATTTTGTAGTTTGAGAAACACACGATAAATAACAATGTAACAATTAATAATTAATTAATTAATAATCAATTAAATAACAATATAGTAGTAATAGTTTAAAAGAAACCACTATTAATTCAATTTATTTATATTTTATACGTACGAAGTTTTTATAAATGGAAAAAATATAGGGATTTTTTTTATCGAAAAATTTAAATTTGCGACTCTTTTGAATTTTATTTCTCGTCTGACAAACAATTTCCAAAATACAATTTTTAATCAATTTATCTTTACATATATTAAATTATACGTTAGATCGCGTGCTATTCTTCATTTTATTCATCGAAAGCGGTGTGATTAATTTGCATATAAAGAGATATTATATGCGTTCAATCAATTTCCAGGCTAATATAACATTTTGAACTGAAACACGATTGAAAATACATTGCATTTGAGTAAATCGAAAATATTTTACTCTTTTTATTTAATTGTTGTTAATTTTCATATCGTTCACATTTTACATTTTTCATAAAATGTCATTTAAATAACGTGTAATCGTTTAAATAACGAGTAATCGATATCTCAGAAGATATTCCATTTTTATTAGATCAATTATATTTCCATAGCTGATTTTCTTGAATTATTATTATTCAACGAATTAATAAAAGAAAATAATTTGTAACAAACAATTTTTAAATTCGATTATACTCCTCGTCATTTCATTTATTTAACAACAATTTTAAATCAA